>NC_043974.1:46036136-46125753 GCF_902148855.1 Sphaeramia orbicularis
TGGAGGTTTGAACTGTAAACTAGGAGTTAAATGAAGGTAGAATCGACCGCCGAGCGACAGAGATTGGCCATTTTTGTCAAGTTGACCTTCGTGAGCAATTTTTATTTAGAGTTAGAGTTGTGTTTTCTTTACTTTACAATGAAATCACGTCAATACCTGATCTAGAAGGCAAACAAACTTTTTCAGAGTGTGATTGAAAATGTGGCTGTTAGAAGAAGATTTACGAATACTGCCATTACTATCAAACTATTTCACTGAGGTTTCTTTGCTAAAGTACCCGATATGCAGGGTGCGAGTTTTTGGGAGAAGTGGGATGGGGTGGTGTTCTTTGAAACTGAAGCCTTTATTGGTCCTTCTGAACAACCAAAACATTTTTTTTTCACATATCAAGTTCCATTTACACTACCAGTCAAGACTTGGGACTCACCTTCTCATTTAAATGGACCACAGATGTCAAACAAGCAAGGTTATTATCGTTAACGGAAACTAACGAAATGACAAAAACTAGAATTGTAAAAACATTTTCGTTAACTGAAATAAATAAAAACTGTAATTGAAAGAAAAAAAAAAAAACGATACCTAACTGAAACTGTATTGTGTTTAC
This sequence comes from Sphaeramia orbicularis, assembly GCF_902148855.1. Lineage (NCBI taxonomy): Eukaryota > Metazoa > Chordata > Actinopteri > Kurtiformes > Apogonidae > Sphaeramia > Sphaeramia orbicularis. Next base: position 46,036,741 of record NC_043974.1, read on the forward strand.
AAAACGAACTAAGATTTAGAAAAATTATGGATAAAATTCCCTTCGTTTTCGTCTTTGTCAGTGTCGGACTGATATGAAATTGATTTATTTCTCTCAAGCAGTTTTAGCTGTTAGCACCGTACGACACTTTTTGGTCTGTCACTTGTGGTTTCCAGTCGTCTTCTGGTCCCCACTCTACCTGGAAACATGGAGACTAAAGTTGGGAGAAAGCAGCAGAGTCCTGTCTGGGATTGATTTGAATATGACCACAGAGAAGAAGAGAAAAGAGACCACTGAACTACTAAGCATTTAGAAAATAACGAAAACTAATAAAAACTAGCAAACCTGCTCTAAAAATGAATTAAAACGAACTGAATTAGAGAAAAAAAAGTCCAAACTAAATAAAACTAAACTAGAATGAAAAATCCAAAACTGTTAGAACCTTGCCAACATGTGCTCAGCATCACTGGGAACTCCTTCAAGACTTTTGGAAAACGTTTCAGGTGACTGCCAACGTTCTAATAGTTTTGGATTTTATTATAGTTTAGTTTTAGACAAGAAATATCACACTGATCATGTAGAGGGCTTCAAAACTCATGGATCAAATATGATACGTTCAGTGTTATAGGGTTAAGGAACGTATTAATCTTGTTGATAAAGAGGTCTCAGAACCTGGTGTAGCAAATCTGACACAAACGGTTTTAAAGGGTTAAAAGGTTTCTAACCTCAGTTCTACGTCATCCTCTATGATCCAAAGCTGCTGCAGTTCTACTCAGATCTAAACATCATCATCATCATCATCATCATCATCGTCACCCTTTTCCCTGCATTCCCTCCAGAGTTTGGAGAAACACCCGCCAATTGCCCTTGAGTATAACACTTAAATAAATTTATATAACTTCCTGCTATTAAGATCTCTCCCCACTGGATATATGAGATGGTATCTAACTGTAATAGATGTATTATTTATGACCAGATATGCTTTAAAGTCGGCAATAAACAAGTAAGTGAACGCTGGAAACAAAAGCCAAAGGGAGACAGACTGCTGCGACTGGAGTCGAGGCACCTCGAGATGCCTTCTGCGTTACCGTGGAGTCTATAAAGGCCTGATTAATCACATAATAACAGCCAGCAGAATTATATCCCCCTCATTATTACACACAGTCAGAGGCACAGAGCGATTTTTGAAGGAAAAAGTGCTAGAAGAGAACACCTTTTCTGACCAAACGGCTTCCGAAGAGGCTGTAGGTTTCAGCCTGCACTGTAAAAAAAAAAAAAAAAAAAAAAAAAAAAAAATCTGTAATTTAACAGAATTTTCACTGTTTATTTGACAGATTTTTCCTGTATTTTCAAGATACAGGAAAATATCAGTGAAATTACAAAAGTAGACTGTGATTTTACACATCAAATGTAAAATAACACAAAAAAAACCTAACTATGAATAACCAAAAAATTTCCATTTTTTAAAAGAAATTTTTTCTTTTTTCACAGAAAAATACAGTTAAAATACATTTGCAAATGTATCATAATTTCATGAATATTTCTTTTCTATTTATGAGATTAAACTGTTAATTTAAAGTTTAATACTGTAAAAAAATAAATAAATAAAATAAAACGAGAAAAAATTACTGACAGTTAACCATTAAAGAAGTATTTCTTCTGTCAGTTTAACCAGACTTGTTTGTTAATTGACAAATATCTTGCGTAATTACAGGAGGTTTCACAACAAAAATGTTGAATAAATGTATTTTTGTGAATGTATAACATGTATAAGCACTGATAAACTGTCCAAATACAGTTTTTATCAGTGGACTGGACAACTGAGTCTCATTGAAAATTATTAATATATATTTATAGTTAATTTGATTGTTTTAAGTAAGTACGTAAGTCAGTAAATTTTATTTATTGAGCACTTTTCACAGACAGAGTCACAAAGTCCTTTAAGTGCAAAGTACAAATAAACAGTACAAATTAAAATACAATTAAAATACCAGTAAAACACAATAAAATACAATTAAATACAGTTAAAATATGATAAATACGTAAAGTGCAATCAGTTTGTAGCAGCCCTGAGTCAGTTGGGAAATTCAATACGTGAAATTATTCTTTATTAACATTAAAAGTCAAAAAAAATATGCAAAATCTCATGTAACGTTGGAGCAAAAACTGTATTTAATCATGGAAAATTACCATATTTTTATGAGCTGGTTAATTTCCGTTATTTTACAATATTTTTTCGGCATCCCTGCTGCCGGAATATTACAGGTTTTTTTGTTTTTTTTTTTATGTTTTTTTTTTACAGTGTGAACCAAGTGCAGTGGTCATGTGACGCAGATGTGAAAACACTAATCAGAAGGTACACTGATTGTTATGTTTAATGTGCCGTTTTCATTTTCTCAGATGTAAGAAATAATTGGAATTTCTTTTCAGTTGCCATGCTAATAGCTTTGCCTGGAGGTTAAAATCACAACAGGGAGAGAAGGGGCCACGCAGGAAGCGCGATCAAGACCCATAATTAATTGAGTTTTTAAATGAGGTTTTTTGATGATGGAAATCATGTGGATGTGTTCAAATATAACGGTACAGAGGGGGAGATGAAAGAGGGGAAAACATAGCTTCTATTATAGTCGCAACGAATGCAACAATTGGAAAAATCAGATCTGGAACATGGGATGTTCAGGTGCTTTTATGTCAGTTTGTCAGAGTTTGACGGTAAATGTCGTTGGAAATCAAAGGGTCGGGACCTGGACAAGCTGAACACAACAAGAAGACCTGCGGTGTAAGATATAGAACACCGAAATGAAGTCAAAGATGCAACAGAAAATAGAAAAAGAAAGTAAGACAATGGATGAGATGAGATGAAAACAAACATCCATGCAATAAGGAGCAACAGGACGAAAACGACGTAAAATCAACAAGACACACAATGTACAGGGGTTGGACAAAATAATGGAAACACCTTCACCTCCAGATGATAATGCCCCAATCCATACAGCTAGAACTGTTACAGAATGGCATTGAGGAACATTCTAATGAAGTTGAACATCTCGTATGGCCGGCACAGTCCCCAGACCTCAACATTATTGAGCATTTATGGTCAGTTTTAGAGATTCAAGTTAAGACGTCGATTTCCACTGCCATCGTCTCTAAAAGAGTTGGAGGTATTTCTAACTGAAGAATGCTTAAAATTCCTTTGGAAACAATTCACAAGTTGGATGAATCAATACCTCGGAGAAACTGAGGCTGTAATTGACGCAAAAGGCGGACCTACACCATATAAATTATATTTTGTTGATGTTGTAAGGTGTTTCCATTATTTGTCCAACACCTGTATGACAGCGTATTAGGGCCACATAAGAAAACAAAAACCTTGTCACTATGAGAATAAAGTCATTAAGTACGAGAATAAAGTCATTATTTAATGAGGATAAAGTCATAGTTTTAAAAACCTTTTTTTTTTTTTTTTTTTTTTTACCAGGCCAATAACGTAATAACAAACTAATAATATGTATCGTAACGTAATGTTATTTACGTTACTGGCCAAAAGTTATTAGGTTATTGGGTTCAGTGACTTTTATTAAGTTATTGGCCCTATTACATTTTAAAAATGGGAAATTATTATGTTATAGGTCGTTATTACATGATTGACGAATTACATTTTTAAAATGGCAAATTTATTATGTTCTAGGTCATTATTACGTTATGGGTCGTTATGTTATTGACCTCTACGTTTTAAAAATGGCAAATTATTCCTTATGGGTCGGTTAGTACGTTATTAGCTTCTACATGCTTCACAAACAGGTATATAACATAAAAACTATCCTAAAAAAAAAAGACACACGGGGGCTGTACAGAATGAGTTGGACGTGAAAAACAAAACAACAGTCAACAGTTTTTAGTAAATATCGGTTCGTTTTGCGCCGATATCCAATGGAAAAGCCACTTTTGTTCCACTGTGGGTATATTTTTTGTCGGACTTATCCGTTTGACTCCCACACAGTTCATTACAGGTGATGACTGGGTCCCTCCTGACCCCCCCCACCCCACCCCACCCACCCCACCCACCCTTCACCTCCCACCCCCCTTCACCCCCCCCACCCCCACCCCACCCTTCACCTCCACCCCCCTTCACCCCCTCCCCCCCCCACCCTTCCCCCCCCCACCCCTGTCAGACCAGCAGGGTTCTCCTAATTCCTGTTGGCATCCATTGGGCTCAGTCTCCACTCTTCCTCCTCTCACTCATAGGGGAGTTGTCAGACCAGGATAACACCTTCTCCATGAAGAGGATGAGTGGGCGGCGGCCTGAGAGAGAAAACGGCGGCTCGGATGAAGAGAAACCACGACGACGGCGGAGTGTCAATTACTTAACGAGAGACTTTTTCAGTGATTTTTTCGGAATGCTTTGGGTAAAAGGCGCGCTGTCAGGTTTACCTTTTATGGAGGCTGCTGTTCTTAAATCTCATTATCAATGGTGTGTAATTGAAAAGGACGAGGCCACGCTCTCCGTCTGCACGTGGGCTGGTTTTGGGTGTTTGTTGGGAAAATTATTTAAGAAAAACAGGAACAAAAAAAAGGGTTTGATCGCAAGTGGGCGGATGACAGCGCGTACTTCGTATAACATCTGGAAGGGTGAAGACAGACGCTTTTAGCACATTTTCACAAACGCTGACAGATTGTCTTCAAGCGTCACGTCGATACTGACGGGAACGGGAAGCGATCGGAGGTGGCAGACTCCGCCCACGTGGCCGTCACATAGAGCCGTCAACAGAGTTAAGTCAAGGTTCTGAAGGTGGACAACGGAGAAAACCAGACTAGACCAGGGTGGGACGCTGGAAAGGTTCTAATAGTTTGGGATTTTCATTCTAGTTTAGTTTTATTTAGTTTGACTTTTTTTTTCTCTAATTCAGTTCGTTTTTATTAGTTTTTAGAGCAGGTTTGCTAGTTTTTATTAGTTTATGGGTTTTTTTCTAAATGCTTAGTTTAGTTTTAGTTTTGTCATATTTTTTATCTTCTTCGTCGTATTCAAATCAATCCCAGACAGGACTCTGCTGCTTTAGTCTCCATGTTTCCAGGTAGAGTGGGGACCAGAAGACGACTGGAAACCACAAGTGAACACAGGACGGACCAAAAAGTGTCGTATGGTGCCGCTAGCTAAAATTGCTTGAGGGAAATAATCTCTTCGTGTCAATCCAACATTGACAAAGACAAAAACGAAGGGAATTTAATCCATAATTTTATCCGTTTTAGTTAGTTTTGTAAACACACACTACAGTTTCAGTTAGTTATCTTTTTGTCTTTTAATTAGTAGTTTTATTTATTTCAGTTAACGAAAATGTTTTTACAGTTCTAGTTTTCGTCATTTTGTTAGTTTTCATTAATGATAATAACCTTGGACTCTGGGAAGTGGGGTCATTTGTTTACTGTTTTATTTCAAATTTAACCCCATAAATCAGTGGTTCTCATCCTTTTTTGGATCGTGACCCCATTTTAACGTCATAAATTTATGCCGACCCCAAACAGACACATTTTTTGGCTAAAATTAATTTGTTTTTGATCATGTAATAGGTTGCTCTGCTATGTTTCAAATCCAGGTTAATTTTAGAGGGCATTTAGTCTATATAATGTATACTATTATGGACGGAATTAGTTTTTCCTTGGTCAGGATATGTAGTCAGTCCACATGTAAATAAAATGACAATAAAAATAGACAGGGGTGTTTCCAGGGGTTTATGGGTTGTGGACATGTGGAAGATTTTATCCCATTTCACATTCATGTTGAAGTAATTTGAGCATTTGTCCACAGTTTGTGGAAGGTTTAAGGATACATGTGGGGCAACGTGATATCATGAATTGCGTACAGATAACACACCACTTTTAATTGGAGTGATATCTGTACGCCATTATAAGCTTTCAGCGTGTATATTTACGCTGCGTAAAATAGCACGCCATTTGCGCGATTAGCAGCTAGTGCAATTAGTGGTTAGGTTTAGGGTTAGTGGTTAGTGCAATTAGCTTGATTAGCGACTAACACGGTTAGTGTGTTATCTGGCATGTTATTGGCGTGCTATCTGTACGCCATTATAAGCTTTCAGTGTGTATATTTACGCTGCATAAGTAGCACACCATTAGCGCGATTAGCAGGTAGTGTGGTTAGCAGTTAGGTTTAAGGTCAGGTTTAGGATAAGTGCAATTAGCTTGATTAGCAGCTAACATGGTTAGTGTGTTATCTGGTGTGTTATTGGCATGTTATATGTACGTCATCAGCTAGTGCAATTAGTGGTTAGGTTTTCGGGTTAGTGGTTAGCGCAATTAGCTTGATTAGCGGCTAACACAGGTTAGCCATTAGGGTTAGGAGTTATGGTTAGGTTTAGGGTTATGGTTAGTGATTAGTGGCATGCACATTGACACAGGTTTCGGGTTCGGTTAGCAATTAGTGGCTACTGTGATTAGCGATAAAGGTCAGGGGTTATGGTTAGGTTTAGGGTTAGGGTTAGTGATTAGTGGCTTGGTGCACTGACACAGGTTTAGGGTTAGCGATTAGTACGATTAGCAATTAGTCACTAGCATGATTAGCGATTAACGCATTGACACGCCATCAAATAGTGTTAAACAACACGTGAAAGGATGAAAATGCGTACGTATAGCACGCCAAATGCAATAAACTGATGTCACATACAATGCGATTTGATGAGGTCAGTCTGTGTGGTGAGTTCTGGGTGGAGAAAATATTGACAGAAAAAAGGAAAAACTACTTTAGATTAAAAAAAAAAAAAAGAAAGAAAGAAACATCTACCGAGAAGTCCAACAAACGTTAGATCGAGGAAAGTGAAGTTAGTTTTGAAGATCCTCACTTTGATTTTCCATTCTTTGTGTCCGATAAGAACAGGACAAACTGCAGACATGTTGTATGAGACATGTTTGTGGTTCAGAGTCGAAGTCGGTGGTAACTGCTCTGGTTTTCAGTCTCTGTACACAAGCTCAGAAACAACACCTTCAACGTAACCACATATGATGCTCCGGCTCCACTCCTGCGAGCGGATCCGTTGTGGAAATTGCCAGGGTCTGTTCCATTGCAATCCGAGGCAGACAAAAATAGGCCCAGTGAGGCGGTAGATGTGGAGCCAAACGTGGGAAGGCGAGCTACAGAGGGTTTTACTTCTTCTACAGTCTACCTCACCTCCTGATCCCCGTCACTGGAGAGAAACCAGGGCTTTTTTTCTCCTGTTTGTGGACCTGGAGTACAGTTGGAGGAAAACAGACTGGTCTGCTTACAGCTGAATATCTCTGCAACAGGAAAATATCACCTCCATTGTAGCTTTCCTTCGGAGATTTTCAATAATTGAACCCAATAAAAACCATTTGGATCATATCTGCTACGCCAAGTTCTGAGACTTCCATCTAATCAACACCATTAACACTGTCCTTAACCCATTGTTTCTCAACCTTTTTTGATTGTTATTATGAGCCTTCTGCCACCCCCCGAAAAAAAATTGCAGAAATTCACCATTGCAGACTGATCTCATCAAATCGCGTTGTATGTGACGCCAGTTTATTGCATTTGGCGTGCTATGTGTACGCATTTTTATCCTTTCATGTGTTATTTAACGCCATTTGATGGCATGTCAATGCGTTAGCCGTAAATCGCTAATCATGCTAGCTGCTCATTGCTAATCGTGCTAATCGCTAACCCTTGCAGACTGATCTCATCAAATCGCGTTGTATGTGACACTAGTTTATTGCATTTGGCGTGCTATACGTACGCATTTTTATCCTTTCACGTGTTGTTTAACACCATTTGATGGTGTGTCAATGCGCTAGACGCTAATCACTAACCCCAGCCTTAGTAGTAGTAGTTTTATTTCGAGCACATAGAATCATACATGGTCAAAAAAAATAAATAAATAAAAATTTTCTGTGCTCGAAAAGGAGTGGGAAGAAGTATAACTTCTTGAGTCCCACCCTGTTTTTACAAACTAATAATCAAACTAGATCCGCTTCCTTTGCTTTGTTAACACACATTTTCCTCTGTATATTTTTACACTAACATGAAACATTTCATAAAAACCATTCATACACACTTTTTTAGTCACCTCACACACAAACAGATTAGTGCAATCAACCGTTTTTAATATAGACTATAATATTTATATGCACTTTAAATATTTACTCCAAATACAATGATCAATAAATGTGATAATATCTTCTTATCATGATAACCAAATAACTACAATAATATCTTATTTTATGCGTGCTTCTATAATGTTCTATAGTTTATTATAGTGGATTTATACATCCTTTTAAATGCACAAATTGAAGAAGACGTTTTAACCTTAAACCAAACCCTAACCCAAATGTCTAATCACGCTAGCCGCTAATCACGGTAATCGCTAACTGCTACTAATTTACTGTAACTTAGGGCCACCTGCTGTGTAACTTGTCAAATCAGAATCAGCTTTATTGGCCAAGTATGTGAACACATACAAGGAATTTGGCTTCAGTTTTTACATTGTTCATGACATACAGTTCCAACTTGAACCCAGAACAACATAAAACCAATCACATGTGGACCTAGAACTAATATAGACAACCATTCGACTAGAGACAAGGACAACAATGGGTTGAGATGTACAGTGGATTCATAATGTAATACGTACAGAAATTGCAAACTGGAGTCTTTATACAGTCAGTGGATGTCTGGATCCAGTCTATTAAAAATACACGTTTATGCTTATATTATTTACAGTGGGTTTTATATTGTAATATGTACAGAAAAAAATGGAGTTTTTATACAGTGAGTGGATATAAACAGGCATAAGGTCTGTAAAAACATATGTTTATGTAAATAGTATTCTAATGCAAATTACAGTATTTCACATTGTGCAAATTAATCCGTTTTATACAGAGTGCCAAATATAATATTGTCAACATGTCAGGCTTGTTGTTTCCTTCACTGCTCACAAACTGATGAGTCAGACACTTACTGTCGACCTTCTCTTTAAGGAAACACTACTGACTTCACTGTCCACGTGTCCCACTTGGACTGTTTAAGGTCAAATGTGTACATGGGTGGAGTTCAGAAGTAACCGACCAGCTGGTAGTTAACCTGACATGGGAAAAGACGAAACCAGTGGCGATTTCTCTCAGACTGCAGTGGAAGCCCGGCTTCCCCTAAAATTACAAAAATTAAATGGTTAAATCTGTTCGGTTGTGTTTGACATTTTATTGACTACAAATGTGTTCGAACACGTTCATCTCACAGATGAGTTTTTTCAGAATCAGCTTTATCACAAATCAAACGGACGTGATGTTGTTCACTTCTCCTCCATCCCCGTGTCTGTTTTCTCCTCCATCTCTGCTCAGTGCATGTGTCCACAGACTGTGTCCGTCTCTGGGCTTCAATGGGACTGAGTGGAACTGGTTTTTTCATTGCCTCAAAACTGGACGGTATTGGGTAAATGCCACGATGTCGTCCCGCCCCCGGACGCCGGGCGTCTCTGGGGGTGAATGGAGCTGTGGGCTGGAGCTCGGCCGGGCTGGGCGCCAGAATCCCACGTGCTGATTGGAGGATCGGTCGAAAGGCTGAATCCTGTTTGATTGACAGTTATTTTCAGATCTGCTCCTTCACTGACACAGTTCAGTTTTAATACCGTCACACATTCTGCTGGGAAATCACAGAAACCACTACGAATGACTCGTTCATTTCTTGCACTGTAAATAAACACACTCATTGGACTTCCTTGTTTCAATTTAACATAATTTCAGCGTTTTCTTGTTTCAGTTCCATAATTTAATCATTTCTTGTTCGAGTTTAATATTGTTTTGTAGATAGTTAAATCAATGAAACTGTCGGCTAGGTCAGAGTGAAAGGAGCATCTGTAGTTTAAAAAGGCTGAAGTCTGACACCCACAATGCACTGGGCCAAGGCCGTCTGAGCAGACCAGCTTGATGGACATTCAGAGGACCTGGTCCAGTCCTGGAAAAGACGCCCTACTGGTACGATAAGGACACTGCGCATTTTCTTAAAAGGAACGGCAGGGACGAATGTAAGTTTAAATAACTTGACAATTTTTTTTTTTAAATTTTTTTTATTTTTTATGCAAGTCGACAATGAGCTTCCCCTGTCTGAACAGCGAGCAGCCGCCACTGGACGAAACATATATAAGCTTTGAAATTCTTCTGTTGGTCAGACAGCAGGGGGACGAGGCTTTGGAAGGCTTGGTCTGTTGTGTCATATATTCTTACATATGTAAAAACAGATCTGCTTAACCACATTCAGTGAGTTTTTTGTGTTCTTGTTTCAAAATTGTGTCCAGAGTATTAGAAACTTCCGTTTCCTTTCATTTCTTGGATCTCCATTAGTTCGGCTGAGGCCATCGCTATTTTCTGGAGTCCACACCCCAACACAACTGTCTCACACTGCAGTACACAAACCACCAAAAACACCCCACACACAAAACAACACAAATAACAACCTAAAAACCATTCAACACAATTACAAAACCAAAACAACATACATGTTCTACTGGACCTACCTCCGAAAAAGTAGTTTTTAATCATACTTTGTGAATGCTCAGATATATTTCACACTTATATATAAATGGAATGTTAATAAACTAAACAGTAGCAGACACCGAGCATTGTTATGCAAATGCTCTTTCAGTAATTCTTTAAATCTGTATTTGTTATTGTCTTGAATAATTCCATGGCACTTTCTATGGAAAATGTTTGCAATTTTGCTTTTTTCCACAAAGAGGTGTGGGATGGGTAAGAGAACAAATGTGAATAACAATAATAATGAAAAAAAAAAAAAAAACTTTGGGAAAAAGACACAAATCCAGGCACTCACTTGGTTGGAAAAATTAGAAATTATACAAAGCCTTTATTTGATGAGGGCCTGCAGATTAATTCATTGGGGCTGGAATTAACATGTTGGTGTGTTTTTAATTCCAGTCCCGACGAATTAATCTACAGGCCCTCATGAAATAAAGGCTTTTTATTATTTCTAATTTTGGATTTTTGTCTTTTTCCTTTTGTTCATGCCCTCTTCATGAGCACCTCTGATTTGTCCAATATCAGTAGCTTCCTGTGAAATTGTTGTTTTTTTTTTTGGCTTCAATAAGAACACCTTTTTGGGTAAACATTTAAACTTGTGTCATGATGTGCAGATCTAACATGACTTTGCATAATGTGAGTCTTAAAGGTGGGGTAGGAGATGTTTTCCTGGAGCATTTTTTACTATATTGATTAAAATCCCCTTCACACCCCGATTACAACCAATTAATTAAATGCTCTAACACAAAAATAAAAAAAAAAACTTAACCACTTGTGGAACGGACAGGACTGAAAAAATACCATCCAATCATTCTAACCGGCCCATCGAAATGATTGAATGGTGATATGTCTGTCAAACTCCACTGTCATTTGTCCCTCCCCCCTCTTCATGTACCACTCTTCGTGCACAAATCGTGCGTTCTCAGAGGTTTGGAGCAACTGGTACAGGAAACGAAGACAGAGCATGGCTATATTAGGATGGAAAGTTCATCTGCAAGTCACGACATGAATCACTAGGGAATGTAACGTTAGCTAGCTAGGAATGAATTGGGGCTGTTCTGCCGACAATGCAGGATTACAGCGTTCAAAGCAAACTTTATTGGGCTACCAGCGTGACATCAGTCTGACTGTAATCAGCTGTTGTCACTAGCCTGAGATTTTTAGAACACGTGTCAAAACAACAAGTGAAAGTCCAACGTCTAATCTAACCCTTTCATGCGTGAATTATGAGAAAATTAATCCAGATTTTTTTCTTTATTCCTCTTGGGCATTAAAAAACACAATGCGATTTTTTTTTATTTTTATGAAGCTATTTTTCATGGAGTTGCAAAAATGTCCACTCAGCTGGACACCATGCATTTAATTTTTGAAGCAAAGAAACATGTATTTACTGATATACTTTGTGAAAACTAGGAAATAAAAACATTAAATGCTGCTAATTTGATGTTTTCTCACATTTTAACATACACTACAAACAAAAAGTTATGGATATTTTTAATTTTTGGGCTATTTTTTTCAGTTGGGATTCTTGCACAACGCTTTTTACTTTTTTGTGTGTGAATTGAATTGAAACACTTTTTTTTTTTTAATGACCAGACATAGTTTTATTTACAAATGGCAAAAATTACAAAAAAAAAAAAATTACAAAAAAAAAAAATATATCCTCAATTTTTTGTTTGTAGTGTACTCTATTACTAGTCATTACTCACTTCATGGACATAATATGCCAAAAAAAAAAAAAACAACTTTTGTTGTTAATTACAGTCTTAAAACAATAACAAGGAACTGATTTACACTCAAACATGTTAGATCGGGTTTATCAAGAACAGCAAAGTTACAGTCATGTTTTCAATGTCAGTGTATGAGATGGTGCATGAGTGTCCACTGTGTTGGCTGATATGGAACTAAAACAACTAAACCCATGAATATACAAGAGAACAGCTGGAGAAGAACTGACCACTGGAGTGACCACTGGAGTGACCACTGGAGTGACCACTGTGCATGAAGGGTTAATTGTCCTCCTTGTAAATCACAGCTGGACTGACTGGACATATCCATCCATCCATTATCCTCCGCTTCTTCCAGGGCCGGGTCATGGGGGTAACAGTCTAAGCAGGGACGCCCAGACTTCCCTCTCCTCAGACTCCTCCCTCTCCCCAGACTCCTCCCTCTCCTCAGACTCCTCCTCCCTCTCCCCAGACTCCTCCCTCTCCTCAGACTCCTCCTCCCTCTCCCCAGACTCCTCCCTCTCCCCAGACTCCTCCCTCTCCTCAGACTCCTCCTTCAGCTCTTCTGGGGGGACCCCAGGTGTTCCCTGGCCAGCTGAGACAAAGTCTCTCCAACGTGTCCTAGGTCTTCCTCAGGTCTCCTCCCAGTGGGACATGCCCAGAACACCTCCCCAGGGAGGAGTCCAGGAGGATCTAAAACAGATGTGTGATCCACCTCAGCTGGTTCCTCTGGGTGTGGAGGAGCAGCAGCTCTACTCTGAGCTCCTCCCTGGTGACTGAGCTCCTCCCCTTATCCCTAAGGGTGGACCCACCCACCCGACAGAGGAAACTCATTTGGACCGCTTGTATCTGGTCCTTTCGGTCCTGACCCAAAGCTCATGACCAAAGGTGAGGGGAGGAACATAGACTGACCGGTAAATGGAGAACCTGGCCTTTTGGCTCAGCTCCTTCTGAACCACAACTGACCGAAACAGCGACTGTGTTTTTGGCCCGTTTTTCCACTTCTGTCAGCTAGTAACTTTATTTTTTGTTATTAGGAAGAGAAAACGAAAATCAATCACTTTTTTTTAAATCTGGTTTGTCTGTTTCGACACTGAAAAAGACAAACGCCTTGAAATTCAATTTTAATTCTATTTTAAAACGAAAATCAATGAACCACCAGTTTTTTTCTTTGTTTCTGAAAAGAAAATCCAACTACCAACAGATACACGGACCTACACGGTTTCAAAACATTCCTTTAAAATTGATTCGACTTCTCCAGTTCTGGGACTCTTTGAATCATAAATTCTTCTTTTAGAACTCAAGGTCATCTCCACTTTGCCCTCCAAATTAATCTCCACCTGTTTGCGTGGCGTTTGCCAAGCAGACGCCAAAGCGTGAAAGTTGTGTTGTTGATCCGATGGGATGCTACATCCACTTATTGTACCACTTAGCCCCTTGGCCGCCCACTCCCACCGGCCCTGCGGACATGGTCGGCGTCTCTGTCACCACTCGGTCGCCTCCTAAATATGTGTGTGCATCCACTGTGGCTGGTCCAAACACACACTCAGACACACAGGCATTATGGGATGGCAGGGAAAATGCGGACAGAGTCATCCCCGTCCGCCATCACCGCAGGGCTTCTGGACGAGCGGACACCAATTACAGCCAACCGGACCGAGCCAAAACAGCGCTCCAGTCCGCCGGCCGCCCCTCCATCCGGCCACGGCAACCTCCGACCCCCCCCCCCCCTTTTTTTTTTGTTTTTTTTTTCTCTCTCTCTCTCTGGCTGGCTCTGTTGCATTCCCTTTGGTCATAGCTGTATGATGGCCAGCCATGTGTTACAAATGGGATAAACTGAGTGCAGCGGTTGGGTGATGTGTGAGTGGAGTGGGTGGATGGGAGGAGTGGGGAGCCAGGGCACCAGAAATATGGAAAAAAGGGTGGGGGGGCACGAAATGGACACGATTTCTGTGTGCATGTGCATTTTATTACTAGGTATTATTACTTTATTAAAATATGTACGCAGCTGAAATCTGTCTGAAAAAATATATTTTTGCACTTTACAGTTGAATTTATCTACGTTTGATCCTGTTTAGATTTAGATTTTTGTTCATTTTGTTGATTTCTTTTGTCCATTTTTGTTCATTTGGTTAATGATTTTGTCCATTTTTGTTCATTTTGTGGATTATTTTTGTCCTTTTTTTTTTCGTTTTGTTGATTTTTTTGTTCATTTTCTTTATTTTGGCCTTGTTTTGTTTTGTTTTTTTTAACTAATATTCTTGACTACTGGTCCATTTTGTTAATTTTTGTTGATTATTTTGTCAATTTTTGTTCATTTTGTTGATTACTTTGCACATTTTTGTTCATTTTGTTGATTATTTTGTCAATTTTTGTTCATTTTGCTGATTTTTTTTTTTTTTTTGTCCGTTCTTGTTCATTTTGTTATTTTCTCCATTTTTGTTCATTTTGTTATTTTGTCAATTTTTGTTCATTTTGCTGATTTTTTTGTCCATTCTTGTTCATTTTTTTGATTATTTCATCCATTTTTGTTCATTTTGTTGATTTCTTTTGTCCATTTTTGTTCATTTGGTTAATGATTTTGTCCATTTTTTTTCATTTTGTGGATTATTTTTGTCCATTTTTTTCGTTTTGTTGATTTTTTTTGTTCATTTTCTTTATTTTGGCCTTTTTTTTGGTTTTTTTTACTAATGTTCTTGACTATTTGTCCCGTTTTTGTTAATTTTGTTGATTATTTTGTCCATTTTTGTTAATTTTGTTGATTACTTTGTCCATTCTTGTTCATTTTGTTGATTGTTTTGTCCATTTTTGTTAATTTTGTTGATTACTTTGTCCATTCTTATTCATTTTGTTGATTGTTTTGTCCGTTTTTGTTCATTTTGTTGATTATCTATCCATCTGTCCACCATCTGCCCGCCCATCCATCCATCCATCCATCCATCCATCTTCTCTGTTCATCCTCTGCTGTATTTGCTTTGGTTTATTCCCGTGCTCCTGACATACTTGGCAGGTAGAGCGGGTGAAAATGACTGGTGCTGTGCGGCGCTGCCAGTCCCTGCCTTGGAAGCACATGGCGGATCGGCAGGCGCGCTGGGCCGCCATATTGACCTGGCACTGACTGACACATGTCGGAAGAGGGAGGTGTGAGGAACGGGGGGGTAGAGGTCACCGGCCTGCCCCGGCTCTGTCATCAAACACTCCTGAAGGCCCCCCCTCGGACGGACAGCAAACATCTGTTAGGACGCCCCCTCCCAACCCGGACTGCCCCCCCCGCTCCCTGCTGCTACCGCCCCCCCCCCCCCCCCGAGCTTGAACGGCCGCCACCGCCACCACCTGTCCTGACCACGAGAACCAACCTGCGATCAGCTGGAACACATTCTATGACAAAAATACCACCCATGACTATACATGTATTACCTGTATATATCTGTATATATCCTATAACTCCTGTATGTATCCTATATTACCTGTATATATCTTATTGTGCGTTTATGTATCCTTTATTGCCTGTACATATCCTAAATTACCTGCATATTTCCTTTATTGTCTGTATATATCCTATACTGATTGTATATATTCTATATTACCTGTATGTATTCTTATTTGTTGTATATATTTCCATCTGTATAGAGTTAGTTTTTGTATATCAGTAGTTTTTATCAGTAGTTTTTGTAGTACTTTAGTAGCGTGTGTGTGTGTATATTATATATATATATATCTTGTAGCTTACATACATTCCTTACATTTTTCAGTATTTTTTGTGACTTAAGCAAAAAAATCTTGACTTAAACAAAAAATCTTGAATTAAGCAAAAATAAAAATAAAAAAATCTTGAATTAAGCAAAAAAAAAAAAATCTTCAACAAAAAAAATTGAATTAAGCAACAAAAATATCTTGAATTAAACAAAAAAAATATTGAATTTAACAAAAAATCTTGAATTAAGCAAAAAAAAAATCTTGAATTCAACAAAAAAATAAATAAAATCTTAAATTAAGCAAAAAAATAAATAAATCTTGAATTCAACAACAACAACAAAAAAATCTTGTATTAAGCAAAAAAACAAAACAAACATCTTGAATTCAGAAAAAAATCTGCCAGTGGAACCAGTGCAAATGCTCTTGTTCAGATGAGTGTAAGTCAGATTTTCCAGATCTACTGTCTATAAATCAGTTCTATCTCAGATAAAAGTTCCTCTGTAGGTGATTCTGTCTGATTTTAAATGTGATCAGATATTTGGACTAGAATGGCACAAATACACTTGGTCAGAGTTAGATTTTTTCCAGTGTAGTTCAACACCCTTGAATATTAATATCTCCAGTGTCATTTTTACACTTTGTTAATTCATCCCGGGGTCCTGATCGGACCCTTTGGTGGGCCGGTTTTTGGCCTGTTTTGGCCCATGGGCCGCATGTTTGACACCTGTGATGAAACGGGTTAAACATTAATTATGTAAACTAATTATGTTCCACTGAGTGAAAAAACAGCTAATTTTCACAGAGTAAAAGTGCACTTTTTAAGCCCATGCATGGGCAGGATGAATGACTGCGGACCCCAGAGCCCTGACCCCACCACTCCCACAATGAAGACAAATGATAAGTGTGGGCCCCTCTGTATGTTTGTGGACGGCTTGGGTAATTACTGTCAGACCGCTGTGGCACAAAGGCAGAAACAGTGTGGGTGTATTTAGCTCAGTGTTTCAATTAAGTATTGGCAAAGTCTAATTTGTCATTTAGCATTTAGCATAAAGGCTGATTTGGCTGAGTATTTCACTGATAAATGGCAGCGGAGTTAAAATGCAAATCAGGCCTCTGGTGATGTTTTCTGCAGAAGAGGAGAGTGTTCATGAAATACAGATAAGACCAGGAAGACGAAGGAACCCGGGATGGAGGATCAGATGGACCCGTTAACCCTTTAACCCTTTAACCCAGGGGTGTCAAACATGTGGCCCTGGGGCCAAAGGGTCCAGTTCGACCCCTGGGATGTTTTTGCCAAGTGCAAAAATTCCACAGTCTTGAATTGAATTAAGTTTAAAAAATTTTAGCTGGAATTAAGGAAAAAATATTGAATTAAGCAAAAAAAATTTAGCTTGAATTAAGGAAAAAATCTTGAATTAGGCCAAAAAAAAAAAAAAAATCTTTGATCAAGAAAAAAATCTTCAATTAAGCCAAAAAAAATCCTCAATCAAGTAAAAAAAAAAAAAATCTTCAATTAAGCCAAAAAAAAAAAAAATCTTCAATTAAGCCAAAAAAATCGCAAATTTAGCAAAAAAATCTTCAATTAAGCCAAAAAAAAATCTTCAATCAAGTAAAAAGAACTTAAATCAAGCCAAAAAAAAAAAAAAAAACTTCAATTAAGTTAAAAAAAATCTTCAATTAAGCCAAAACAAAAAATCTTCAATTAAGTAAAAAAATCTTCACTGAACCCAAAAAGAAGTCTAGAATTAACAACTTATTTTTTTTCTTTGTTTTAGTGCAAAAAATAACATTAAATTATGAAAATATTTACTTTTACAAACAATCCTATAACACTAAAATGTGAATAACCTGAACAAATACGAATAACCTGAAATTTCCAAGAAAATTAAGTGCAATTTTAACCATTTTTCTACCTGTTCCTCAGTGTTTAGTGTCTTTGTAGATCTGATCCATAATGTTCGTGGAGAAATGAGAAGTTGAGGAATAATATTGTTAAAATTGCACTAAATTTTCTTACATTTTTTAAATTTCAATTTCAGTTTTTTCAGGTTTTCTATTTTTCTTTTTTTGGATAGTTTATAAAACTAAGTATTTTCATAAGTTAATGGGTTTTTTTGTACACTAAAACAAAGACAAAAATCTGGAGTTGTCATTATTTATAGGTTATTATGTTTTTATTTTTCTGGTCCGGCCCACTGCAGATCAAATTGAGCTGAATATGGAACTGAACTAAAATGAGTCTGACAGCCCTGCTTTAACCCTTTAACCACCGACACATTCTGTCTGTTTGAGGTTCATTAAAGCTGCTGTGAGTATGTGTTTGTGTTCTTTTTCTGTGTGTTTTAGGGTCAGAACAGGTGGAAGAACAGAAAAAGACAAAAAGAGGAACTGAAGTTGGACAGGTTTGGACTAAATAAGGCACTAGAATGAACGTCAATAAGAGATTTAGGATGTGGAACATCAACTGTCAACTGGAACAAACTGAACAACAAGGATTTGAATTTGGTCCCAGTAGTTTTAGTTTTGGTTCTTTTTTTCTAAATCAGTCCAGCTGTTTTTGACACCTGTTTATATAGAAAATAAGCAACAAAACGAACTAAAACAGCCAAAGTGATTAAAAAATAAATAAATCAATAAACCAACAAAATAATAATATGAACAAAATCAGCCACAAACTAAACAAAACTGAAGAAAAAAATGATAAAATAAAAAAAAGTAGAAAAAAAAAAAAAATAATAATAATCAACTAAATGAACAAAAGCTAATAAAATATTTACAAAATAATAAATAACATGAATAAATCTGTTGAAAAATGGACTGAAATTAAGTTTTTGTTTTTTGTTTTTTTTTTTAAAAAGAAGAATAAAATAAGCGGCTAGTATTTGAATTTGGTCACAGTAGATTGAGTTTAGGTTCTTTTTTTCTAAATCAATCCAGCTGTTTTTGACACCTGTTTATATATAAAATAAGCAACAAAATGAACTAAAAACAGCCAAAGTGATTAAAAAAAGAAAAAAGAAAAAAAAAAAAAAAATCAATAAACCAACAAAATAATAAGTAATATGAACAAAATCAGCCACAAACTAAACAAAACTGAAAAAAAGATAAAATAAAAACTAACTGTAGAAAAAAAAAATCAACTAAATGAACAAAAGCTAATAAAATATTTACAAAATAATAAATAACATGAAAAAAATCTGTTGAAAAATGGACTGAAATGAAGTTTAAAAAAAAATTTTTTTAAGAAGAATAAAATAAGCAACTAGTATTTGAATTTGGTCCCAGTAGTTTTAGTTTTGGTTCTTTTTTTTTTTTTTTCCCAATCAGTCCAGCTGCTTTTTGAAACCTGTTTAACTCCAAACAGCAGTTCTACGGTCCAAACTCAGTAAAAACAGCGGAAAAAAAAAAAAAAAGCCCAAACCATCTATGTTTATAGTGAGTCGGTGTCACTCACTGCTCTGTGTTTTACCCCCCGTTCCAACCAGTGTTCAGTTTCTATGCTCCGTATATGTGGAACAAACTACCAGAAAATATCAGGCCATTAAGAAAAAGGAAAAAAAAGGAAAAAAAAAAAAAGAAAATACCAGGTCTGAGATCTGACTCAGTTCTGTTCAGTCCAGGTTCCAGACTCACCTGTTCACTGGGTTCTGGTTCTGGTTCCAGACTCACCTGTTCACTGGGTTCTGGTTCCAGACTCACCTGTTCACTGGGTTCTGGTTCTGGTTCCAGACTCACCTGTTCACTGGGTTCTGGTTCCAGACTCACCTGTTCACTGGGTTAGGGTTCTGGTTCCAGACTCACCTGTTCATTGGGTTCTGGTTCTGGTTCCAGACTCACCTGTTCACTGGGTTCTGGTTCTGGTTCTGGTTCTGGTTCCAGACTCACCTGTTCACTGGGTTAGGGTTCTGGTTCCAGACTCACCTGTTCACTTGGTTCTGGTTCCAGACTCACCTGTTCACTGGGTTCTGGTTCTGGTTCCAGACTCACCTGTTCACTGGGTTCTGGTTCTGGTTCCAGACTCACCTGTTCACTGGGTTCTGGTTCTGGTTCTGGTTCCAGACTCACCTGTTCACTGGGTTAGGGTTCTGGTTCCAGACTCACCTGTTCACTGGGTTCTGGTTCCAGACTCACCTGTTCACTGGGTTCTGGTTCTGGTTCCAGACTCACCTGTTCACTGGGTTCTGGTTCTGGTTCCAGACTCACCTGTTCACTGGGTTCGGGTTCTGGTTCCAGCCTCACCTGTTCACTGGGTTCTGGTTCCAGACTCACCTGTTCACTGGGTTCTGGTTCTGGTTCCAGACTCACCTGTTCACTGGGTTCTGGTTCCAGACTCACCTGTTCACTGGGTTAGGGTTCTGGTTCCAGACTCACCTGTTCACTGGGTTCTGGTTCTGGTTCCAGACTCACCTGTTCACTGGGTTAGGGTTCTGGTCCAGACTCACCTGTTCACTGGGTTCTGGTTCTGGACTCACCTGTTCACTGGGTTCTGGTTCTGGTTCCAGACTCACCTGTTCACTGGGTTCTGGTTCCGGACTCACCTGTTCACTGGGTTCTGGTTCTGGACTCACCTGTTCACTGGGTTCTGGTTCTGGTTCCAGACTCACCTGTTCACTGGGTTCTGGTTCTGGTTCTGGACTCACCTGTTCTCTGGGTTCTGGTTCCAGACTCACCTGTTCTCTGGGTTCTGGTTCTGGACTCACCTGTTCACTGGGTTCTGGTTCTGGTTCCAGACTCACCTGTTCACTGGGTTCTGGTTCTGGTTCCAGACTCACCTGTTCTCTGGGTTCTGGTTCCAGACTCACCTGTTCACTGGCTTCTGGTTCTGGACTCACCTGTTCACTGCTGCCGCTGACTAAAAGGCTTTTGACTTTTTAAATTTTAGAAACTTCCAAACTCTGCACTTCAGCTCTTACTTTAACATGTGTGTGTTTTTATATTTTTGGCTTTTATGTGTTGTTTTCTTCCTTGCTGTTTTTAATCACCTTTTACATGTTTCTTTTATCATGTTTTAAATGTGTTTCTTTTTCCCTGTCGTCGTATTTCACTGTCCTGTGTGAAGCACCTTGAATTGCCTTGTTGCTGAAATGTGCGACACAAACACACTGTTGCCCGTCTCACCCTGTCTCAATCAGCTCTGAGCATCGAAAAGAGAAGTTAATATTATTTATTTTATTTGTTGTTTTTTCTTTTTTGTGTGTGATTTTGCCTTGTTTTCTTTCGTTTAATAGGTTTGTTGTGTAATTTTTTTTTTTTGTATTGTGTCTGTGTGGTTCTTTATGTCTAAGTATATGTTTATGTAAATGTATACTTCAATAAAATAAGAAGAAATAAAGAAAAAGCTCTAAGTTTGACACGTTTAATCTCTTTTAACTTGGACTTTCACTGCCGTAAACACATATGTACTATTTTCATTTTGCGGGCGTCATTATTCACCGTTTTCTAGACTTCCGCATGTAAAATAGGTCAGTTTTAACAGAAGACCAGGGTTAATTTGGATCCTTTAGTTATGTTTTACCCCCAGGCTCATGACACCAAACTGTATAAAATCGGTTGGAAGTCATTAAATCAGTTCTCGTAGTAAGTCTGACTTCACGCCTTTGCTCTCTTTCCAGTTTTTGGAGTTCAGATCGTGACCTCTAATCCCCCGTTTGATTCTTCCGGTCTAAAACACGAGCCACAAAGGGCCGATTTGGCTCGTCAAACGGTTCCTGAGTGAGATGCTAAAGCCCTGCCTCGGCCCACTTCCACTTCCACCCAGATCGCACCGTCAGCCAAACACCAAAGTGTAAATGTAAATATGCAGGCGGCTCATCTAAGGACACAATTAGACACCAGGCGCATATTTACCGCAAATTTTCGATGGCTAATGGAAAACCGATGTCAGACGTTTACTGCTGCGAGTGCAAAAACATAAGATTGTCTGTTGTGGTTTAATCTGCCCTGCATGTCCAGATATGAGATCCTTTTTTTTGCTTGATCCGGCCCTTTTTAGCCTGGACTCTTCTGCAGAATATCGGCGGCGGTGTGATGGATGACTTAATTAGAGTGCCTGCATCCATAGTCCGATCAGTTCTAGAAATGAGCGAGCTGTCATCGGAGCAGAGAAGATCGACGCTCGGGTCGACCGATTCCCACGTCAGACGCTTTATCCGGTTCGATCGTTTTTGATGGAGATAAAGACCCGTCGTGGATCTGCAGAGGTGTTTCGAAGGACCGCAAAACAACGGCCGATCCGAACCGATCACATCAACGTCACATGTGTGGACGCCCCAGTCGACACCCACTTCTGTAGTTTGAACCTTTCACCCTTTCATGCACAGTGGTCACTCCAGTGGTCACTCCAGTGGTCACTCCAGTGGACAGTTCTTCTCCAGCTGTTCTCTTGTATATTCATGGGTTTTGTTGTTTTAGTTCCATATCAGCCAACACAGTGGACGCTTATGCACCATCCCATAATAATACACTGCAATTCATACCATTAATGTGTGTGACAGACTGCAGTGGGACGAATAAGAGTGAATGGTTGGATGTGAATGAATATTTATATAGATGGAGTTATACAAATGCATTTTTTTTTTACTGTTTTTTTAATGTTTTTGTTTCTATAAATGTCTGTTTTTTTACAGAGAACATCAGCCTGTCCAGGGACTGCAGCTGGAAATTAGCACTAGTGCTACAACCTGGCACACTACGTCTGTCCTTTAAAAGGTTCATGTATATCGTGCATTGTCCCTGTGTAAATAAATAAATAAATAAAATGGAAGAAAAAATAACTTTGCTTTTCTTGATAAACCTGATCTGCACTATGTTTTAGTATAAATCAATTGTTAATTGTTATTAGACTGTAATTAACACTTTTCTTAAACATAAAGTTTTTTTTTTTTGTTTTTTTTTGCATATTATCTCCATGAATTGAGTAACAACTCATATTAGAGTATGATAAAATGTAAAATGTGACAAAACATCAGATTAGCAGCATTAAAAATGTTTTTATTTCCTAGTTTTCACACAGTTCATCACTTTCTGATGATGGGTTTTAAATACGTGTTTCTTTGCTTCTAAAAATTAAATGCATGGTATCCAGCTGAGTGGACATTTTTCTAACTCCATGAAAAATAGGGTCATTAGAGAAATTTCAGTTGCATTGTTTTTTACATGCCTAAAGAGGAAAAAAATCACTCAAGAAAAAAATATAGACTAAGGTTCTCATGATTCATGCATGAACGGGTTAATATCCACCTTTCCACAGACCACACACTCAGACGTGTATTATGCTGCGTTTCCACTACATGGAACCGGCTCGACTCCACTCTGGTACCAGGTCCTATTCCAGACCGCTTCCATTACAGGATACTACTGACTTTACAGTACCTGGTCGTCATAGCGATGCGGTGCGTTACTTCTGTGTCGTCTGCTCAGAGTCACTGATAAACTTGTTCGTTGTCTCGTCAAGCTCATGCTGAATTTTTACATCGGCCAGTCTCCTCTGACCATGGTGTAGTTCTACAGGCTGTCATTGTGTGGATCAACCTACCGTTATATTTACTGTAAACTTCTGCATCTGTTTTTGTAAAACGGTGGGTCACAGAGACGACTGTCTGACCAATCAGTGGTCTGCAGTGTTTACACGTCACATTTTAGTATCTGGTCTCCAGTCCTGGAACCTCAGCGGAGGTGATACCAAAAAATTAATACCGGGTACCAGATTCCAGGTTCTTTTTCATAACAGAAACGTAAAAAGGCCGAGTCGAGTGAGTCGAGCCGATACCACGCAGTGGAAACGCAGCATTAGACTACGTTCAGACTGGGGATGTCCTGATTTGGTATCGGCTGCCGATCTGGCATTTTCTAGAAGATCGAATCGGATCGGATTTAGTCACAAGATCGGGACAATCTGGGCCTGGTTCTGGGGTGGGGTAAACAAACGTCCTGCCCCCTCAAATTAAAGTTTCTGAAGGTAGGGGAAAGGAAAATGAGCTGCACAACATGGGCAGACTTAGAGGAATGAGTAAAGCATCTACAAGTTTGACTTTGACTGTGCGTACTCATTCTGGGGTAGGCCTGCGTACAGCAGTGATGCACGAGTCGGGTTTTTTTTCAAATGAAACATGGTGGAAGGCACCCACACAGACAGCGCTCCGGTTCTGTAATGTCATTTGCTTTTTTAGAATCTCAGTCTCATTCCAGGTTTGGTGCGGAACCCATCGTGTCCACTGGTGTTACATACAGAACCTAAACATTTAAACACAAATATATTATGAATGATTTTACAACAGCAGTCATTTTTGTCAACATTCTGCCTTGAATAATTAGTTCAATCCCCAAAATGCACCTGTGAGAGAATAAAGAGATATTAAAAAAAAAAAAAAAAAAGTAGTGTGTAATTTTCATGTCCTTTTGACCATGTTACACGCGGATTTAGGCATTAACCTCCTGAGACCCAGGAAATGTCAGCAAAGTACAAGCTTTTTTTGTTTCTTTTTATTAAATAAGTGTCTATATTGGAAACATCATGATGCAACATTTTTTCAGAGGCAGTTTTTTACAATTTTTTATGGAATGTCCTTTGTGGTGGACTTTTTTTTTTTTTTTTTTTTTTTATAAAGTTGTGAAACTCTTGTCCACAAACGTGGACAAAAACCCATAGCTGGGTCTGAGGAGGTTAAGGTGATCTGGATCTGTAATGTCATTTGCTTTTTTTAGAATCTCAGTCTCATTCCAGGTTTGGTGCAGAACCCATTGTGCTCCACCGGTGTTACATACAGAACCTAAACATTTAAACACAAATAAATGATGAATGATTATACAACAGTGGTCATTATTGTCATACACTCTGCCTGAATACTTAGTTTGATTCCCAAAATGCACCTGTGAAAGACTAAAGAGATATTAAAATATATATATATATATATATATATATATATATATATATATATATATATATATATATATATACACACACACATACATACATACATATATATATATATATATAAATATATATATCAGTGTGTAATTTTTGTGTCCTTTTGACCATGTTACACGCTGATTTATGTATTAAATACAATGTAAAATAATATAAAAAATGTGTTTTATCTGAAAAACAGTTTGTCTTTTATCTCAGTAAATATTTATGTTTTCAAATAGACCCAAAGTTCTTCCAAACTTGCTTCATAACATTACTCTACATCTGGGTTGAATGTTTAACCCCATGTCCTGTTTTTAGGACCAGTTTCATTGAAGGACACATTTCTCTTTTATTATTGGGTGTAAAAAGCTGCCAGATACTAAAATAAACCCAGTTTCATTACAAAATCAGCACAAAATGAAAAACTGCTGGAAAAACTGGTCCTGAAAATGTTGAAAATAAAACCATATTTTGGACTATATTGGATCGGACCTCTCTTCTACCCTGTTAAAAGGACTGTTGTGCACTTCAGTGATACTCTTAAACTCTTAAATGTGACTCCTGTACATTTTAAGTCTGACCGACCACCTTCTGTATTAAGCTATCGGGGTTTTTTGTTTTGTTTTTTTGTAAATTTCTCATGTAAGAGCTGTCGTGTATTTTGTTTTGTGTCTAGTCTACTGAAGACACTGTTTTGTTGAATGAAAAACAAAAAATTGCAATTAAAACAATGGAAAAACATATATCCCCCTAAGTGTGTGAATGCACTTGTTGAATCCTCATTTTTGTTTCATTCTGGTTTAGAAACTGTTAGCAGACAAAGCTCTACTGGAAGAATCCTAATGTCTCTATATTGATTTCTACATTGGAGTGGGGTTGAACGATGGCAGCAGTTGTTTCATACTCTATTGAAGATTTATCAAGTTTTTATCAGTCTGTCGACAACGCCGGTGGTTTCTAATTTCATCATTTCGGTAAATAATGGATTAGCTTTAGAGCGTTGCATCATCTGGCAATTTTCGTCGGAGTCCACCCTGACAGCACAAAAAATTACAGCCCAGAGCGGATATTTAAACAGAAACCCAGTGTTTTTACAGGAACTGCACACAGGCCGGCTTAGTCTACAAGGTCCAAACTCAAATATATATGTACTGTACATGTACGAGGCAAAAAAACAGACAATTACCACAAAGTATCCAAAATGTTTCAGAAATCAGGAGGGAGGTGATCAATGAACTTCAAAATCCAAAACAGGACAACCTGAAAAAGTTTTGTTTATCTATTTCTGGTGTCAGGTTATGGAACGATCTATGTGAGGAACTCAAGCAAAGTCTAAATATGAACCAGTTTAAGAAAATGTACAAAAATATTATGTTTAGAAGTTATACTGTCGTTGATAATTTCTCATTACTGACTATTGTCATTTACTCATTGATATGGGATAGGGATTAGAGGCAGAGAAGACTATAGGAATGTATATGTATGTATATGTGTTGTATATGTAGATATGTGGTATGTATGTATATGGTGGTATATGTATATATGTGTATGTATGTATATGTAAGTGTATGTGCATGTACGTATGTATGTATATGTATGTATGTGTGTGTATATATATATATATGAATGTATAAGTCTATCTCTCTCTCTGTATATGAAATCACTTCTTTTGTATCACTTGCTGATACTAAATCCCATTGGTTGACTGTACACAGTGCATCTCCATCCTAGTCATGGCTGTGACACCATGTACATATATTTACTTTTATATATTTACTTTCCATTCCATTAAATTTCCCTGCGATGTCTGAATCTACTCAGAAGGTCTGTGACACTGTTCCAAAAGTTGTTCCAAAATTAAATTGAAACCGTCTCCGCCGCTCGTATAGATTATAGATGTTCTGAACTTAGGAGGGAAAAAAAAAAAAAAAAGCATTTGTCTTTTATTTCTCTTTGTACTTCCTAGAACATGTAATAAATCTGCAGATGATAAAAGTTGGCATACTAATCTCAGTCTATTTCCATCTTCCACTTGTGAACTAAAAGGATTCGGAGGCGCTGATAATGTTCCTTTTTCTATCTCCTCCGCTCATCCCTCTAACCTTTTGTGTTTGTCGGTGCTGGCTATTGTCTGGAATATGCACAGACTATTTCAGGACAAAAGAGGCTGGCTCTAAGTGCAGCCCTGCATTACTTAAGCTTTAAAATACGCTGAGGACAAGCCCGTATGCACATTCATGTAAACATACGCTCTTTCCTTTTCCATCACGGTTCGAAGTGAGCAGAAGGGTCTATTCCACGTTATCGAACCCTTTCATATGCACATTGAGTTAGCTTTAATTAGCATTTATACTGTTTATTTAGAGTAGTCGGACCTTGACGAACATCCATTAACCGTTTCTGTATTGTTACTGAGGTGGCTTTAAAGTCCAGTTCATGTCAGAATATTTATGTTCATCGACGCAAATTATGAACAAAGTCATTAATAGACTTAAAGACTTCATAGTTTGACACAAATGTTTGTTTTTTTTCAGCCCGTTTTAGTTTTAGTCTTTGTGCCAAACTCTCATTTCAGTTTTATTAGTTTTAGTCAAGTTCGCAGTTTTTTTCGTTCGATTAATCTGCCAGCCGATTAATTGGACTGATTATAGCTTCTCACCGATTACATCAACATTGGGCCAATATGTAACCGATTTATTAACTTTTTTTTTTTTTCTGTCGTTTCGCTGCTCCTGTGTGTGTGTGTGTGTGGTTTCACTTTCACTTCTGCTCAGACACTCATGCTATCACCCCCCCCACACACAACAATCACACAATGACGTAAATGACAGAGTTCAAACAACCTTCCCAACGCTGTATTAAAGGAACCCAGCGCCACTGCAGGTGCTGTGTAGCGGTTCTGTTTACACTCCAGCCCCAATGGCCGTACGAAACGAGCAAACGCACAAGAATGAAAAAAAACCCACATTCCCTACTATCCCCTTTCATTAATGACATGTTATTTCAATTTCCTCCTGTAAAGAGGTTATATAGGAATAATTATTGTGGCAAATAGTCCTGCCGATCTACGAGGAAATAATTGGCTTTTAGTGGCGCGCAGAGCTTTTTCCTTGGCCGCCTGAACACAGGGACAGCTTTGCAGTTGCTTGGCGTCGGTTCAGCATTAGCAGGGGAACGGCAGTGTGTGCACAGGCCCCAATGACAGGGAGAAATAATTATGAACGGAAGCCGTGTTCCAGCCAAGAAGCCAATTTGTAAATGTCTCTTGGTCGCCGCTGTTGTTGTCGTGTGCGTCCGTGTGCTGGCGGCGGTGTGTAGTCGCGCCGTGTGTGTTTTCGTGCGCCTTTTGTGTCGGTGCGTGTCCACGTGGGTGTATTTATTAGTGACCGCTGTTGAGGCAGATGCTCTGACGGCTCCCCCCGCTCGTCACCCCCTTTTCCCTGACCTTAATTTGCTGAGCCAGAGCCTTTCTATACCTGTAAACACTGAGGTAGCATGTTGAGTCAGAGAAACAGCACGTCTGCTGCAAACGGCTCAGAACGCTCCACCTGTGGTGGAATCCTCACAGCACAGCCCCCACACAACTGTTACCGCACCCCATAAACCCTGTAGTCAGACTGATCTGGGTTTTCTTACTCACTTTGTTGATTATTTTGGTCTTTTTCTTTTTTTGGTGGCAAACTTTCTAGATTTTTTTTGGTCCATTTTTGTTCATTATGTCAGTTATTTTATTATTTAATTTTATTTTATTATTACTTTTTTTTTTTTTTTTTTTTACAAATTTTCTTGAGTATTTTTTTTTCTCCATTTTTGTTCATTTTGTTGATTATTTCATCCATTTTTGTTCATTTTGTTGATTTCTTTTGTCCATTTTTGTTCATTTTGTTAATGATTTTGTCCATTTTTGTTCATTTCATCGATTATTTTTGTCCATTTTTTTTTTCAATTTTGTTGATTTTTTTGTTAATTTTCTGTATTTTGACCTTGTTTTTTTTTCTTTTACTAATATTCTTGACTATTTGGTTCATTTTTGTTACTTTTGTTGATTATTTGCTCCATTTTTGTTCATTTTGCTGATTTTTTTTACCATATTTGTTCATTTTATTGATTATTTTTGGCCTTTCTTTTTTTCTGATATTCTTGATTATTTTGTCTATTTTTGTTCAATTTTGTTGATTACTTTGTCCATTTTTGTTCATTTGTGTATGTTTTGTCCATTTTTTGTTCATTTTGTTGATTGTTTTGTCCATTTTTGTTCACTTTGTTGATTTTTTTGTTCATTTTTGTCATTTTGCAATTATTATGGCCTTTCATTTCGTGTTTTTTTCTAAATATTCTTGAGTATTTTGTCCATTTTGGTTCATTTCATTGATTATTTTGTACATTTTGTTCATTTTGTTGATTTTTTTTGTCCACGTTTGTTCATTTTGTGGATTTTTTTTGTTCATTTTGTTCATTTTTGTTTATTCTTTGGCTTTTCTTTTTGTTTTCTAATATTCTTGATTATTTGTGTCGAATTTTGTGTGATTACTTTGTCCATTTTTGTTCATGTTGTTGATTATTTTGGTCTTTATTATATATACATATATATATATATATTTTTTTTTTTTAAACTAATATTCTTGATTTTTTGTTGGTCCATTTTTGTTCATTTTTGTCCATAATAATAATAATTATTATTATTTTATTATTATGTTTTATTTTTATTTATTTATTTTCTAAATTCTCTTGATTATTTTGTCCATTTTTTGTTCATTTTGTTGACTTTTTTTGGTCCATTTTTGTCCGTTTTGTTAATTATTTTGGCCTTTCTTTTTCATAGGAGTGATAGTTTTTTTTTTTGTTTTTTTTTATCCCAGCTGGTGAAACTATACAAGTGGTCGGTAAAAAGTGGTTGCCTGGGGGTGTCGGTTGGAGAACAGTGTCATGTTGGACGGTGACTGTCGTGAATCCCTGTCGTCTTCCTTTTTGCCGCCTTAGGGCTTTTCTGCCAGACCTGGAGGTGTCACCTGTATGGCAGACGGCGTCCCCCCCCCGTCCCCACACCTGTCACTTCTGCCACAGTGTCCTCTCGCACAGGTCATCAGCATTATCAAGGGGGTGGGGGTGGGGGGGATCACCTGTGGGGGGGGGTTTGTGTATGACATAAAGACAGGCTGGTATCCAAGAAAAACCTGCTTTGGCAAATGCTCAAAAAACACTGACATCACCTCCCGCGGCGCCGAGACACCTTTAAAGGCAAAAATCTGTTTGGTTTTTCCTTGAACTACGAGGAAAATAAGGCTGATTTTATGGTGGTGGTGGGGGTGGGGGGGGGTAGGAAGGGTGGTGGTGGGGGGGTGGAAGGGGGTGAAATGAATATGTATGTGCATATTTATCCGGAAAATGATTACTTGCTGGAGCATTCATTAATCGTTTTTTTCATAATTCATTCTGTGCATATTCTCCCTTTTTTTTATTGAATTTAAACAAAACCCATTAACGGGATTAACTTCCCTGAATGAGACTTTGGTTCTCTCCCAATTGCTTCCAAAAAGGGCCCCTGTTCCGTCAAGTGGAATTACTTGCGAGCGCCTTGCAATCTCCTCGGAAAAGAATTATAGAACACAAGGGTGTGCTACACCGTCCCCCCCCCCTCCCCTCCTTCTCCCTTCCCCTTCCCTCCCCACCTCTTTTTCCCATTTTTGCCACTCTCCCTCAAGTCAATTTATAATCACTTTTCAAGGAATATATCCTCATTGTTCCACTTTCTGCAGACGGGGGTTGTCGGGGAAATGTTTCCTCAGTAATGACGGCGTTATTGCGTGTTGTTTTAAATAACTGGTAATTTGAGTCGGGCCACCATCAGAACCATCTCCCACATGGTTGTTGTCGACTTATTTTCTGGTTCTTTTGTTGCTGCTTTGTAACATGGCACCTAATTGCAGCCTGAGGAGGATTGCTTTTCTGGACCCTGACCTCTTCCCTCCTACTTTAGGCCATGGGAGAGGATAAAAAAAAAAAAAAAAAAAAGGGGGAAAGAAAGAGTATAGGCTTTGTAGATGATTAACCATGAGGCATACATTAATGATAATTGGTATGAGAGGATGTGAGTGGAGCCGTGAGCAAGAAATGCACTCCTTTTTTTTTTTTTCCTGTTGTACACTCAAGATTCTGTTCATCACTGCTCTTTTTTTTCACTCTCTTCCTCTGAAGAATAAGGAGAGCCAACAAAGAGTGCCATGGAGTCTGGGTGGAGGATGAAAGTTACCTTGGGGAGTACCACAGAAAGACTGCATTGTATCCCACTGTGTAATGCTGCCCCAGATCTGTAATTACAGCAGCATATTGCTTATTACACTGTACAGGTCAATTCATCTGCATTTCTATTTACATTCACTGTGCATTCTGAGGCTGGGTATTAATGTGCATCTACTCTACTTCTGCCCTTTAGATTCAATCACAGTATGTATATATATATATATATATATATATATATATATAGATATATATATATATATATATATATATATATATATATATATATATATATATAAGATGTTGAAGGTGAACCACAACTCGAACATGTGTCATTATCTGACATTTTTGATTATTTGTTGCAGTGATACTGGTTTTTTAAGCTTCAAAATGCAGATTTTGGAAGCAGAGGGCAAGAACGAAAACCAATCCTGTCGTGCTAGTAACATAGCATAATTAGCTCATTCATAATAGACAAAAGTATGTGGACATGTTGAAATCCAGGTGTTTGTTTTCTAACAGGGGTCTGGGATGCAAAACAATAAGGACTCATGTTAGACTGTAGTTTTATATTGGGATTAATATTATTAGTTTGGTTTAAATTGTTATCTTTGTTTCCAAAATGCCTCAGAGATGGATTGGACTGAATTTCTCACAACAATCAACAAAATGATTTACAAAATGAGGAAAAAAAGACCAAGATAATAAACAAAATTAACAAAAATAGACAAAATGATTAACAAAATGGATAAAATCATTACAAAATGGACAAAATAACCAACAAAATTAGCAAAAAAAAGACCAAAATCAAAAAAATTAACACAAATAGACAAAATCATGAACAAAATGGACAAAATCATCAAAAAAACAAAACAAAACAAAAAAAAGAACGAAATAACAAAATAAGCAAAATGGACAAAATAACAGGTCAGTTCATTTGCATTTCCATTCACTGTGCATTCTGAGGCTGGGTATTAATGTGCATCTACTGTAGTTCTGCTCTTTAAGATTCAATCACAGCCTGTATATATATGTGTGTGTGTGTGTGTGTATATATATATATATATATATATATATATATATATATATATATATATATATATATATATATATATATATATTATATATAAACAATAAGATGTTGAAGGTGAACCAGAACTTGAACATGTGTCATTATCTAACATTATTGATATTAGTTGCAGTGATACTGGTTTTTTTTAGGCCTCAAAATGCAGATTTTGGAAGCAGAAGGCAAGAAAGAAACTGATACTGTCATGTTAGCCTCACAAAACTAACTAGACCGCAAAAAAAAAACAAAAAAAAAAATGTTGGTAAGACATGGACATTAGGCTAAACCAGTGGTTCCCAACCTTTTTTGGCTTGTGACTCCATTTTAACATCACAAATTTCTGGCGACCCCAGACATTGAGACATTTTTTTGCTAAAATTTATTTGTTTCTGATCATGTAATAGTTTGCTATACTACGTTGCAAATAAGCATTAATTTTAGAGGACATTTAGTCTATATAATGTATATTATTCTGGACAGAGGAAGTAAATCCAGGTGTAGATTACTGCACAAAGGGAGAATTTTATTTTCCTCGGTCAGGATCTGTCCAGTCAGTCCAGCTGTGATTTACAAGGAGGACAATTAACACTAAACAAACAAGAACTGAAACTATGAATTATGAAAGAGCTGCAGCATCTGAAAACTGACCACAATGAACATTTGACAGATAAACAGAACACAGTGCTGCAGTTTAACACTCACAGTTTGTCATGTCTGTTATGGATTGGGATTGTCTCAGTAAACTCACCATATGTTTTATTAGTAAGTTTTTATTTTTATCAATTACTAGAAATTCCAGGTAACCCTTTTGAATTCCAGGTGACCCCACATGGCAGTTGGCAGCTGCTCGGTCTTTCAGACAGGGGAAGCTCATTGTCAGCTTACTTGTGAATTGTCAAGTTATTTAACATAAATTTGTCCCTCCGTTTCTGTTTAAGAAAATGCTCAGTGACCTTATCATACACAGATGGCGTCTTTTCCAGGGACTTGACAGCTAGTTCACTCCGACCTAGCCAACAGTATGACTGATTTAACGATTACAAACGATATTAAACTTGACCAAGAAATAATTAAATTCTGTGACTGAAACAAGAAAATGTTGAAATTCTGTTAAATTGAAACCAGTTAGTCCAGTGGTTGTGTTTTCTTTCAGGTCAGTAAATGAACAGTTCATTTGTTTCTGTGATTTCGCAGCAGAATGTGTGACGGTATTAAACTGAACTGTGTCAGTGAAGGAGCAGATCTGAAAACAGCTGTCAATCAAACAGGATTCAGCCTTTGGACCCATCCTCCAATCAGCACGTGGAAGCTCAGCGTCCGGCCCGGCTCCGCCCACAGCTCCATTCACCCCCAGAGAAGCCGAGCGTCTGGGGGCGGGACAACACTTTGCTTTGGTGGAGTTCTGTGCTCTCCGAGTGCTTTTTCTAGTTTTGTTTTGTTTTGGTTTAGTTTCATGTTTAGTGGTAGTTTGTACGTACGTGGAAGGGTGGGAGGGAGGGGATTCTGTTGCTTAAACTAAGAAAAAAATTCAAGACACTGTATCTAAAATGCATTATATATTGTTTTTCCTTCTTTGAATAAAATAAATATGAAAAAAAAAAAAAAATCCGCATTGATTGTTGAAGGTGTTGGATCTCAGAGCAGGTGCGTGTGGAGTCGTAAAGCTCAAACGAACACACCAATAAACGGGCTTTGTTTCCACCGACACAAACAAACACGTCCCACTCAGGTGCTTACTCACACGTGCAAATGTAGCAAATGTGCACACGCACGCATAAGCGCACAAATGAACACGCGGCGGTGGCTTTAGCTTCAAAGTATTTACCGATCGTGTACCAGATGAGATTGACTTGGCCCGCTGGCACAGCTTGAGAACAACATGTAAAACGACGCCAAGCCAAAGCCAATTAGCTTTGATTCAGACCACGAAGACGGGAGCCCAAATATCAGACGATGGACGGGCACGACTCCGACGGGTTCGACCACTCAAATGATGACACGAAAAGAAGAGACGTAGGTTTGAACATCAACAACAAGAACAAAAAGGCTGTAGGATTGATGCAGGAGGGTCTCTGTGCACCCATTCCACCCACCCCACACCCCCCACCCCCAGAGCCCTTTCAGGAAAAAAAAGAAAATACCAAAATGATCACGCTTCTGTGAGCACCATCTGGCAGCTCCTGCACTTATAGCAACCATCACATCTCTCACTTTTCCCACTGTCGTTCTACAGTCGACCACTTAACCCTTTACAGGCCCTGGTGGAAGGCAACGGAGGCAGGAAAACAGCATCACCTGTGAAAGGAAAGAAAAGACAGAACACGTTATAAATGGTTAAATAAAGGTTAGAGAAATAAATAAATATGATCTGAAGGCGGTGTATCTGACAGGATGATGAAAAAAAGTTTTATCTAGTTTGATTCAGAACTTATTAATTAGACAGATGGAAAAAATAAGGAGCAAAATGAGTAACGACCAAAAAAAATAAGCATCAAAATGAGTGAACAATGAACTAAATGATACAAAATCAAATAAAAACTGAAAAAATAGGCAAGAAAATGGACAAAATAAACAAGTAGCAAAATGAACAGGATGGATGGATGGATGCAGACAGAACACATGTTATGAAGGGTTAAATAAAAGTAAATAAACTTAAATAAAAAGGCTCTAAAGTTGGTGTATGTGACAGGATGATGAAAAATGAAGTTCATCTACTTGATTCAGAACTTATTAATTAGACAGATGGACAAAAATTGAAAAAAATAAGGATCAAATGAGTAAAAAAAATGAATGATGCAAAATTAATAAAACTGAACAAAATAGAAAAGAAAATGGACAACATAAACATAAATAAGTAGCAAAATGAACAGGATGGATGGATACAGACAGATAGAAACACCCTCGTTAAATCAAAGATAATTTTTTTTTAAAAAAGGCTCTTGAATGGATCTGACAGGATGATGAAGTTTCATGTACTTTTATTCAGAACTTATTAATTAGACAGATGGACTAAATTGACAAAAATATGTGTCAAACTGAGTGAAATAGGAACTAAATTAGACAAAATTAATAAAAATTGAACAAAGTAGGCAAAAAAAAACAAAAAACCCGGACAAATAAACCAGAATAAGTAGCAAAATGAACTGGATGGATGGATGCAACAGACAGAAAAAATACATGTTATAAGGGTTAAATAAATGTTAAACAAATAAATATGATCTGAAGGCAGGTATGTGACAGGATGAAGAAAAATGAAGTTTCATCTACTTTGATTCAGAACTTAATTAGACAGATGGATGAAAACTGACATAAAGAGCAAAACTGAGTGAAAAATGAACTAAATGATACAAAATCAAATAAAAACTGAAAAAATAGGCAAGAAAATGGACAAAATAAACAGAAATAAGTAGCACAATGAACAGGATGGATGGATGGATGGACAGATAGGACACGTTAGAAGGGTTTAAATCAAGGTTAAATAATTTTTTAAAAAGGCTCTGAAGTCGGTGTATTGACAGGATGATGAAAAATAAAGTTTCATCTAGTTTGTTTCACAACTTATAGACAGATGGACCAAAATAAAGAGCAAAATGAGTAAAGACCAAACAAAATAAGGAGTAAATGAGTGAAAAATGAACTAAATGATACAAAATCAAATAAAAAGTGAACAAAACTAGGCAAGACAATGGACAAAATAAACAGAAATAAGTAGCAAACGAACAGGATGGATGGATGCAGACAGACTAAACTAAATGAACTAAATGATACAAAATCAAATAAAAACTGAACAATAGGAGAGAAAATGGACAAAACAAAAAATAAGTAGCAAATGGCGAGGAAAAACTTCCCTTTAACAGCAGAAACCTCGAGCAGACCCAGACTCCTGGAGGATGGCCGTCTGCCTTGACCAGTTGGGGTTAAAGAGAGAGAGTAGAGAAGGGGAAAAAGATGAGAGCGATAGAGATAGGGACTGGGGGAGAGGGGGAGAAGGGGGGAGTAGGGGGAGACACATGGAGGCGGTTGAGGATAAGTGAGTGGTGATGATGAGGGCAGGGAAGAGGCCGGACCACCGCAGCAGGTCCAGAGATAATCGTGAAAGAATCTGTGGTTGTCCTGGGAAAAACCTTATTAGAATATTTAAAATGGAATGTTTGAAAGTGCTAGGACAGGAGGTGCTCTCGGAAGAGCTGGGTCTTCAGGAGCTTCTTGAAGATAGGCAGGGATGATGAACAGGATGGATGGATGGATACAAACTGATAGAACAAATGTTATCAAGGTTGAATAAATAAAAAATGCTCTGAAGGCGGCGCATCTGACCGAATGATGAAAAATAAAGTTTCATCTAGTTTTATTCGAACTTATTAATTGGACAGACGGACAAAATGCGTAAAGACCAATAAATAAACATCACGTGAGTGAGGTGAAAAATGAACTAAATGATACAAAATCAATAAAAACTGAAATAGGCAAGAAAATGGACAAAATAAACAGAAATAAGTAGAAAAATGAAAAGGATGGATGGGATGGATGGATGGATGGATGGATGGACGGACTTATTTGACCAGAACCAGTTTAAACAGGACACTTAAATATACTGAAGGAAATAAATCAACCAAAAGAAAAACAAATGTCACATAATCTATAACGACTTCATTGTGTCTTTAACAAATACTTGTCCAAAAATGAGTTTATATATTATTGTCCAACTCCAGTTTATGGACTAATTATATATACTTATATACAGTCCATAGAAAGAATAGCACAGTTCATTAACTTACCAAAAAAAACAACAAACGATGACATCCCATAATATCTGTTACTGTCCATGGGTTCTATATCTGTGGGAAAAAAAGGGTTTTTTTTCTAAATCTGATTAAATGTTGGATATTTAGTTCCATTCTATTCCACTAAACCATCCCATAATATACTCATGTGTTCCTTGGAATTCATTTATTTTATCCTTTTTTTCTTTTTGCACCAGATCCTTTAATTTGAATGTATATGAGTAAGAACAGTTTATGGTTTGGACTGTAAATACAGTGATAAAGAGAAGGATGAATATATTAATTTATGACATATCTGGAAATACATTAAAATATAACATAGGTTTTTACGATGGAACATTTCCATACTTGGAAATGTTTCCAAAAAGTATTGAAATAAATGTGTAGTTTTATTCAAGGTAACCATCTGTTTCATGTCATTTCCTGGGGATGGCCACTGGCTTCCATTAATTAGTTACAATACCAGTTGAGTTGGATCCGCAGCCCAATCCCAGAGAAACGTCGTAAACTGGACCATAAACCCGATAAAACCGGTGCTTTACGTTATGGTTTGACCCTAAAGCAGCTGCATTAAAACCATGTGACCAATAATAAGCGCTCCTGACTTACCCGCCTGCGGGGAATCCCATATTATATTAAAATTACATCTGAGTTTAGTACTGGAGCATTCAGCGCAGACCAGTTTAACCCTTTAACCGCTGAGATAGTTCATTCAAGCTGCTGGAAGGACGTGTTTGTGTTATTTACGTTAGTGTTTTAGGGTCCAAACAGGTGGAAGAACAGGGAAAGACAAGGGGGTTTTTGGGCTGATTTTAAGGGTTTTTTGATGATTTTTTTGGCTTTTTTTTTTTTTATTTTTTAGTAATTCTTAGGTGGTTTTGCGTGATTTTTTTGGGTGAAATTTGTTTTTTTGTTTTAAAGAATTTTAGGTGGTTTTTGGTGAGTTTTAGAGGAAGTTTTAAGCGGTTTTGGGTGATTTTTAGGTGATTTTTTAGGCACTTTTTCGTGATTTTTTTTAGTAATTCTTAGGTGGTTCTGGGTAATTTTTTTTTTTTTGGTGAAATTTGTTTTTTTGTTTAAGGAATTTTTAGATGTTTTTTTGGTGAAAACAGCCAAAGTGATTAATAAAATGAAAAAAAATCTATAATAAACCAGCAAAAGAATAAATAACGTGAACAAAACAAGACACAAACTGAACAACTGTAGAAAAAAATAATAACTAGAAGCACTCGGAGAGCGCAGACCTCCGCCAAGGCTGATCAGTGGCCCCCCCCGTGGGCCCCCCCACCCCGATCACCACCAAAATGTAATCATTTCTTCCTTATCCCATTTCCAACAAACCCTGAAAATTTCATCCAAATCTGTCCATAACTTTTTCAGTTATGTTGCACACTAACGGACAGACAAACAGACAGACAGACAGACAAACAAACAAACCCTGGCAAAAACATAACCTCCTTGGCGGAGGTAATAAGCAGATAAAAATAATAAATAACATGCAAAAATATTACTAAAATGACATAAAAAAGAATAAAATCAACAAGTATCTGAATTTGGTCTCAGTAGTTTTAGTTTTGTCTCTTTTTTTTTCTTTCTAAATCAGTCCAGCTGCTTTTTGACATCTGTTTCACTCCATACAGTAGTTCCACTGTCAAAAAAATAATAAAATAAGCAACAAAATGAACAAAAACAGCCAAAATGATCCTAAAAAATAAATAAAAACTAAGTAAATACAGAGGACAATATTGTTTCTTAAAAATTGATGACAAATCAGTTAAGAAAGGTTTAAAAATCAGAAAAATCCATTTGGGAAGTGCCATGAAAGTAGCAGTGGTTAAACAATACACAAATACTTATGGGAGGGAAAAAAAGAATCTGTGCATTTCATTGGTCTATTCCCTCTAAAGCACAGGTGTCAAACATGCAGCCTGGGGGCCAAATCCGGCCCGCCAAAGGTCCAGTCTGGCCCCTAGGATGAATTTGTGAACTGCAAAAATTACACTGAAGATATAAATTATTTTAGTTCAGGTTCCACAAACAGACCAATTTAATCTCCAATGGGTCGGATCAGTAAAATACGATCAAAATAACCTATAAATACTCACAACTCCACATTTTTCCCTCCATAAATATAAACATTTTCATGCCATTTTACTGTATTTACACAAAAACAAACATTTCATAAAAAATACAAATAACCTCAACAAATATGAACATTTTGAAACGTCTGAAGTGTAATTTTAACAATATTCTGCCTGTTATTAAATGTTCTGTGTATTTGTAGATCACTGTGATCTGTACGTTGTAATGTACATGTGTAAATGATAAACTGAGGCAGAATAGTGTTAAAACTGCACTTAGTTTTCTGAAGAAATTTCAGTTTGTTCACGTTATTCACATTGATTTAAAGGATAGTAAATGTAAACCTTTTCATCGCATAATTTTACTTTTTTTGCTCCTAAAACATCAAGGAAAGTTTAGAGTTGACATTTTTTATATATTATGTTATTATTTCACTGATCCGGCCCACTGTGGACCAAATTTGGCTAAATGTGACCCCTGAACTAAAATGAGTTTGACGCCCCTGCTCTAAGTAAACATGTGGTGTGGAATTCTTCGGCAGCTTCTCGTTAATACAGTCTCACCAAATATTTACATCACTCCACGGAGTAGGCCTACAAACTGCAAAAAGCGAGGAGACGGCCTTGAATTTCCTGTCTGGAGATGGACTTGATTTTCGCTGCATATTGTATCAGGCAAAGTGTGTTGTGAACTCGATAATCTGGTTTTTCCGTGGCGCCCCCGTGCCAAAAGCAATTGGAAGAAGACTGAAATGGATTGCATCAGAAGACGGAGATAAGATGAGTAATTCTGTGGCAATATGGCCTTCAAATATTTATGGAACATCATATATAAAGCGCTTTAACATCGCCTCCAATGCATTTGTGGATATTGGACAGAAAATATTTCCATGAGGGTTTGGATTATGGAACGCATTTGAGAGGTTTCCTTTTTTCCCCTCCTTATTCAGGAGCTTTTATTTATCGCTTCCAAATCTATCGTTTCACTCGTCAAACTCTAATGTAACAGCGTTTGACTTAAACGCATTCATTATCAGTTTGAGTTCCTGATTAGTTAACCCAGGGGTGTCAAACTCATTTTAGTTCAGGGGCCATATTCAGCTAAATTTGATCTGCAGTGGGCCGGACCAGTAAAATAACAACATAATAACCTATAAATAATGACAACTCCCAATTTTTGTCTTTGTTTTAGTGTAAAAAAAAAAAAAAACATTAAATTATGAAAATATTTACTTTTATAAACTATCAAAAAAAAAAAAAAACTGAAAAAACTGAAATTTAAATAAAAAAAACATATGAAAATTTATTAATTTATTATGTCTTTTTTCTCATAATAATTAAAAAAAAAAAAAATAGTGGACTACAATTTTTTTTTCCCAGTGGCCCTAACCATCTTCTACACTTGAGAAAGGTTAAAGATTGTGGACAAAAAGTGGCTCTGGGTCTTTATGGGTTAAGGTGAATATAAGCTTCAAGTGGAAAAAAAAGTCCAATCATGATCACAGTCAGTTCATTTCAACCTTTTCTTTATTGTCAGTTTAATTAAAGCTGTCTTATCAGAGTCATAAAACTCTTGATTGCCAATTATTGTAATTAAAAATGTCACTTTCCGGCTGAATTTGAAGGCGACAATGCGCCGCTGTATGTGACAGGTCGGGCTCATATTGTGATAAGTCTATTCGGTACTGCAGACATTTCCTCCACTCTGGGTAGCACAAGTGAAAAGCTGTGAGAGGGAAAAAAATATATAAAAAAAAAATAAAGTAAAATAAGGAAAGTGCTTTCTGACACAGTTCTGGCAGTTGCAGAGAAATTGGCTGGGCTGACAGGTGGAAGGTGAGTAAGCAAAATCTGGAAAAAATTACAGATGGAAATGGTACGGGGACAGGTGGAGGAATGAAGGGATAGAGCGAGGAGAGGGAGGAGAGGAAATGAGCGAGAGAGCAGAGGAGGGAGGAGGAGACAGAGGGAGC
Source organism: Sphaeramia orbicularis (assembly GCF_902148855.1). Lineage (NCBI taxonomy): Eukaryota > Metazoa > Chordata > Actinopteri > Kurtiformes > Apogonidae > Sphaeramia > Sphaeramia orbicularis. The sequence goes on from NC_043974.1 coordinate 46,077,746, forward strand.
TAATGGAGGAACACACTCCAGCATCCATGAGCAGAAGCAGGTGGAGCTGAGGTCCAAACTGAAGGCTGGGTTTAGGAGTTTTCACACCAGGAGTCACTGTCATCCCTCACACATTTCTACACTCACTGAGCTCCACATACTGAAGCAGCTTCATACTTGTACTCTATTACATCTGGCCAATACTTTAGTCCAGGGGTGTAGTGGTGCCTGAAGAAGTGAGTATACTCTCAATTTTTGCCTTTAAAAAAAAAACAAAACACCCCGTTTCAGAAACAGTGGACATGTCGGACTACTCTATTTAAAGGTGCAGTCTGTGTGAATTCTGTTCTCAGTCGTTCTAAAACGGCCTTGACTGTCACCAGATATTACGGAATCCTGTTCATTTAAATCCTGACCTCACTGACAGTAGTAGTCCAGACAGAATATTTAGGGACCGAGCCGAAAGGTAAGGCCCTCTCACACAGTGAGAGGCCTTGCCTGCAAGCAAGGCCCTATTGTTTTTCGTTCGTTTTTATATTATTATTATTATTATTCACACACCACTTTGACCTGGATTTTGACCCCCTGAACATGCTCGAAAACTCACCAAATTTGGCACACATGTCAGGCCTGGTGAAAAATTTGATAAAATGAAAAAATTAACCCCATAGGTGCCAAAATGGGCTCTCTAGCGCCACCTATGTGAAAAAAACGGCAACTGCCCTAGTGGCCAGTAGGAATGTCGTACAGACATGAAACCAGTGCCAAAATTTTTGTTGGATCATGCTCTACAAATCATCCACTGACACTCATGACCTATCTGCAACAGGAACTTCACAATATGCCTTTCAAAATAAAATTTCTAAAACTAACTCTGATGACACCGTTTGTGGTATTGACTTCTAAATAGCGCCAAAAGATAGAGTGATCCCTCCTTAATACAACGATTTCACACCTTTTCCATAACTGTCTTAGTTTCTTTTTTACAAGCCAGCAAAGTTGCGATGTTTGAAACTCATTTTTCATTTTGCAGTTTTTCCCCACATGTGACATATCTACACGTTCACAGGACTCCTCACAATGCTCACATGCAAAACATTTTGAGATAGGATGTATGGTTATTGATTTATAACAATTTGTTTATTTTCATACTTTTTCGGCTTTAGACTGCCATTTGACCCCCTTAACATGCTCCAGAACTCACCAAATTTGCCATGTATGTCATGGCTGGTGAACACTTTCATACAATATCAAAATTAACCCCTTGGGTGCCAAAATGAACTCTGTAGCGCCACCTATGTACTAAAAAACTCTCAAAATCTGCCCTAGCGGCCAGTAGGAATGTTGTAGAAACATGAAACAAATGCCAAAATGTTGGTCTGATTGAGCCCGACAATCATACACTGACACTCATGAGCTAACTCCAACAGGAAGTTGGCAATCTGCCTTTGAAAGTTACTATACGTTTCTGCAATTACTGCTTAGTCATTTCAGACCTTTGAATAAAAAGTTATACCTCACTCAATTCCCACAAGTCTGCAGAATCCAATAGTGAAAGAATTTTTCAGATACGACCTACGGTTATGGAATTATGGCGATTTTTTGAAGACTATGTTTACTTTCACTTTTAACAATGACAAAGTCCCTATAAAATTCTTCTTGGTGGGCAGCTGTCTATGGCTGTCCTTAGTGTAGTGGTTCATGTAGCTGCCTATGGAGCAAGAGGACCTGGGTTCAAGTCCCAGACAATCCAAACTTTTTTTTTTTTTTTTCTCCATCTTAAAACAGGTTTTACTGCATTGTATTTTGGATACTGGAAATTTTGCACACATTCAAAAGTACACGGAGTACATTTTTTCAAAATAAAACCCCATATACCAATAATACAAAATTTCTATTACATAACTTCTTTTCATTTTTATGATCAAACGCTCAACTGTTTGTACAATGTTTCTTCATTCAAAAGTACTCTTTCTCACAGACACACATGCTCACACAATAGGGTTTTTCCAAAATAAAAGCCTTAAATGTGAGACATCATCACTTTTATGCTCAATTATTCATACAATTTCAATTCATTTTTCAAACTGATTCTTTCTCTCACATACAAAACAAATGCACATACACACAGTAGGTTTTCCAAAATAAAAGTGTCATTTTAAAGGTGATGGTGGTTTCAGCAGAGGGTCGCTGGTGTTCTGTACAGATGTAAGGAGGACGGACACTAAAGGGTGGGAACTGGTATGGGGACGGACAGGTGTGAGTGGAGCTGAGGTGTGGACGGTCACGGGAGGCGGATCGCGGGGGAGGCGGAACGCCCGGTGCGAGGTCCCGCCCAATGCTGCTTGCAGCTTTAATTACATTTAAAGCTCAGTGTCAGCCCCCAAATGATGTTTATGATGTCATTGTGTGTTTTGGTCTGAGGCTCCGCCCATCACCTGTCTGCCAATCACAGTCAGTACCTTTGTTCATCCAGGTTGGCAGTTCCACTGAGCTGCAGCTGGAACATTTATGAGCACAAATGTCTGATGTTAATAAACCTAAAAGGACTAAAGGGATTATTCCAAATACGACAAAGAGCGAAACAAAACAAGGGTCTGTAGGAGATGATTTAGAAACATGGAGACGACTGAAAGAGGAGAAGAATTTGAAGACCGACGCCAGCTCTGCCTTAGACTGACCGCCGTAAGAACCACTGAGAGCCGGGACCACCGTCTGCTCCTGGTCCCAGACTGGCGGTCTCTGCACCTGGTCCCAGACTGGCGGTGTCTTCTCCCAGGGCCAGGCTGCAGTCTCTTCTCCTGCCCTGGTGAGAGACCGGGTACCGGTTGTCACGCCCCGGCCTAGGGGTTCACCAGGGCGAACATAATATTGCTCACTTTTGTCCCCTCCCAGCTCCCAAGCACACGTCAGTCGAAACTAAAAGTCAAAATATTTATTATTATTATTTTTTAAACAACTAAAGGAGGGTTAGGGGAGGGCACGGCTAAAAGAACAAACATATCTTCTTTACAGTTCAAAACTAAATTACCTAACCAAAATAAATGGAAGAAATAAAATACAGAAAACTCACCTAAACGTCCTAAACAAAAAACAGGAGAAAACAGGAGAACAAAAGAGCCGACCCCCCCTACCAGAAAAAGGATCGAATTTACAAAACATCTATTTACTACTATATACAATCAAATTATCACAGGAACACATGAAGACTGACGGTCCCACACACAGAACACACGGTTGAGAGCTGGCAGGAGGCAAGAGAAAGGACGAACTGAAGATCCAGAGCCATTTTTAAAGGGGCTGGGCAATCACATTCAACCAACCAGCTTCCTGTAACATAAAATGACAGAAAAAGGGCACAGCACACCAACAGGACAGGGAAAGAACACACACACTAAACAGAAAACATACATACATACGAGGGCTGTTCAATAAGTTCATGGCCTCACCCAGAAATACTGGTTGTTATAATACAGGATGTTACATTCTTTGGTGATGGGATAGTGATGCTTGAACATCGATGGACCAAGTGCATTGCTGTAAATGGAGATTATGTTGAAAAATAAAATATAAATTATCAGTCTGTGTTGTTCTGTTCTGGGTGAGGCCATGAACTTATTGAACGGCCCTCGTATACACAAAAATAGGCAAATTATGGGTCATAAAACGGTGAAGGACTTGTCTGCTGCCATGGTAGCTCCTTGTAGTTCAGTGTTTTCTGTTTACTGTTGAAGTGCCCTCTTCATGTAGCAGTCCGTGGGGGGCGTCCATGGTTTGGCCGGCTTCTTATAATACTATGGGGGGGGCAGGACGTTTGTCCTGGCCTTTTATATATTACCACTAGATTTACTGTAAACTTCTGCATCTGTTTTTTGTAAAACAGCCGGTCACAGAGACAACTCTCAATCAGTGGTCTGCAGTGTTTACACGTCATGTTTTAGTATCTGGTCCCCAGTCCTGGAACCTCGGCGGAGGAGATACCAAAAAAACTAGTACCGGGTACCAGATTCCAGGTCCTTTTTTGTAATGGAAACGCACAAAGACCGTGTCGAGCCGGTACCATGTAGTGGAAACACGGCATAAATGTGGTTAGGGGGCGGGGCCTGAAATGGCTCATGTGCATTTAAAGGGCCAGCGCTCCAAACCACTTTTCTGGTGTCATTCCTCAGAAATAGGGTTGAAGATGGACCTGTGGAGTTCAAATAATGAAGAATTCAGACCCAAGCAGAGCATTTACAGTTTATGGAGACCACAGGGAAATGAGGGAAAATGAAGAATTCCAGTTAATAAAGAAAAATATCACTGCTTTAAGAAAAACAGGTGCATTTTTTAACAATTTTATGCCTCAGGTTATCATTTACGCATATGTGTAATGACTTACAGATTGCAGTGGATCTATAAATGCACAAAATATTGTTAGAATATTTATAGGTTATTCTGTTTCTATTTGGCTGGTCTGACCTACTTTAGATCATATAATTCTGAATGTGGAACCTGAACTAAAATGATTGATTGCTCATATCTTCAGTGTAATTTTTGTACTTTTTGGTCCCATGGGCCAGATTGGACCCTTTGGTGGGCCAGTTTTGGCCCCTGGGTCATATGTTTGACACCCCTGCTTTCACCCAGAGGTGTAAAACATGTGGCCTGTGGACCAAAACCGGCCCACCAAAGGGTCCAATGTAGCCCACCTGCCTGCAATCTGAACGTAGCCTCAAACACATGAGGAATTTGTAATGCAGAGATTGAACTTGAAAGATGCATTTGTTTAAAAAAAAAGGGCTTCACTGTATTTTAAGTGGATCAGATCAAGGTTTCGTATCAAACACAATCATTTCTACGTATTAAACAGAAAATTACAAGTAAAAGCCTGGATCTAATACAAACCTCCGTCTAATAAAGGCCTGCGACGTTATTAGAGGAAATATAAGGAATTTACTTTAAGTGAAAATATTCCAAAGTCTCAAAATGAACAAGAAGAGGAATCTTAAAGTAACAATTACCAGACTGATTGCTGCAAATAGAAATGACCCATTTTCTCCGAAAGTGTAAAATAAATCCAATAAAAAAATTGCCCAAAGATAGTAGAGTATAATCACAGTTTGCTCAAATTAACCATTAAAGTCAGCGCTGCCGATTTCAGCTTCGCAGATGCACAAAGTACAAGTGTTTTTCTCTGGTTTTGTCAATACAGAGGTTATGTTTGACACCTTCCACAAATGTTTGACTGATCTGAAACGAGCGGAGGCCAAGAGTGAAGAGTCAACCTTAAAGTATGAACCGACAGAAGGTCATTTCAAACCATGTGGAGTCAGTGAAACAACAGAACACTAGTACTTTAACAGATGCTGAACAAAATAAACTCCAAGGACAGAAGAAACATGAACATCTTGATAAATACAGTCATCAGACACCTTCATTTGAATGCAATCTAGTAAAAGCATTTACACTGTAAAAAAAAATGCCTTGCTAGAAATAAGGCTAATATTCCTAAACCGGGTCCAATTGTCTTACATTGAGCAAAAAAATCTGCCAATGATGTCTGAAAAAAGTTCTCGTCAAGAATTCCTAACCCTGTAAAGCCTGAACCATTAAATAATTGACATAAAATTCCAATTCTTTGAAACTGGAGCCTTTTTTTGGTCCTCCTGAACAGCCCAAAACATTTTTTTTTCAAATATCAATTTCCATATATATTAGTTTCAACTTTGTATCATATTTAATACATCAGGTCTCAATGCTCAAATATTATTATTTTGGAACAAACAAAAACAATCTAACACAAACATGTCTAACACATTGGTAATTCCAGTGTTGAGTAGAAGAATTAAAATCACAGTCATTTAAGACAGAACAACTTAAAATGTTCAACTTGAGTCTGTGACTGAGGTGGGGATAAAAAAAAAAAAAAAAAAAAAAAAAAATTAAAGCCTGAAAAGAAGAAAAACAAGGAGGAAAACATTCTGAAAGTAGAAAAGTGCAGACATCCGCCAAAGCAGATCAGATAAAATAATAAATAAAATGAACAAAATGAGGAAAACAAGGAAGAAAATCCACAAAAAAATAAATAACATGGAGAAAATGAGCAATAAAATGAACAAAAGCAGCCAAAGTAATCAATAAAAGGAACAAAAATGTATAAAATATCAATAAAATAATAAGTAACATCAACAAAATAAGTCAGAAACTGAATGAAATTGGGAAAAAAGATGAGAATATGAACAAAAACAAATAAAATAATAAATAAAATGAACAAAATGAGGAAGAAAATCTACAAAATAATAAATAACATGGAGAAAATGAGCAACAAAATGAACAAAAACAGCCAAAGTAAAACAAAATAGAATTAAAACTAGAAAAGCCCCCCCACCATCACCACCAAAATTTAATCATTTGTTCCTTGTGCCAGTATCGACATTTCCTGAAAATTTCATCCAAATCCATTCATAACTTTTTGAGTTTTCTTGCGAACAGACAAACAGATAAACCCAGATGAAAACATAACCTCTTTGGCAAAGGTTAAAAAAAAAAAAAAAGGTACAGTCCACAATGGGGGGGTCGGAAATCGTTTTACATTAAACTGTTCCTACACCAAGAATAAAAGTTGACTTGTATCATTTTTTATTTTTTTTTCTCCCACAAAATCAGAGGAATTATCCGATCCCCTGAAAACTGATATTTTTGTCTCTTTAGGTCAGGTCTGGGTCTTCATCAGGGGGTTTGGATCTCACCAGTATCCGCCTTAATTCGCGATGGTTGGGTGAAGGCGGAGATGCTTCTGCAGATGCATCACGTCCATTATTCCACCAGCGTTGCCAAGTGCACAGTCACCACAAATGACGGCAGTTTGGTGCTGATGCTGCATCTATGGTCGACTAATACACGCTAGCAAATAACATCTGTTAGAGGAACTTTTTTAAGTTGCTATTAAGACAGTTACTGAATTGTCAAATCAAAACATGCACTAAAGCACTATTTGAACAGGAGTAATGAGCCGTGGCCAACACATCTGACATTACAGCAGAAGTATCAGGGGCATTAGCTCAGAGCTGCCGCCGACATTAGTTCGAAAAAAAAATCACCTTCTCAATACCAAGGTTATAATAGTTTTGGATTTTTCATTATAGTTTAGTTTTGACCTTTTTTTTCTCTAATTCAATTAGTTTTAATTCGTTTTTAGAGCAGGTTTGCTAGTTTTTATTAGTTTTCGTTTTCTTCTACTGGTAAATGCTTAGTTTTAGTTGAGTTTTAGTATTAACTGTAGTTTTGTCGTATCTTTTCTCTTCTTCTCTGTCGTCGTATTCAAATAAATCCCAGACAGGACTCTGCTGCTTTCGCCCAACTTTAGTCTCCATGTTTCCAGGTAGAGTGGGGACCAGAAGACGACTGGAAACCACAAGTGACGGACTGTGAAGTGTCGTATGGTGCCGCTAGCTAAAATTGCAAAATAAATCGATTTTGTATCAATCCGACATTGATAAAGACAAAAACGAAGGAATTTTATCCATTTTAGTTAGTTTTGTAGAAACACAATAAAGTTTCAGTAAGTTATCGTTTTTGTCTTTCAATTATAGTTTTTATTTATTTCAGTTAACGAAAATGTTTTTTCAATTCTAGTTTTCGTCATTTCGTGAGTTTTCGTTAACGATAACCTTGCTCAATACGTGTTGACATGCTATTGATGTGGATTTTCAGGCTGGACTTCTAGACCCAGGTTAGGACCAGTTGGAGACTAAGACCCAATCCCAATTCACCCCTTAGCCCCTCCCTCAGAGGGGCTAAGGGTCTCAGACCCCTAAGGGTTAATATTTGAATATTTCTGCCGACAGAAAGTGCATTATGCTAATTATTTTGGGGTTTTTTTTGGTTGTTTTTTTTTTTTTTCAAAATACAACTTGGTTAATTTACTTCAGTGTGTGTGTATTAGTACTTTTTGAACATTTTGAGCACAATTTCAACAATACTGCTATAATAATGATAAGTGTGATAACTTTGGTCACAATAACCGCGATATGAAATTTTCATATCGTTACATCCCTGATAACAGCGTTAGAAAAACAGCACTCACATGCAGTTCAAGAGAATGAGAGGAAATAAAAACACCACACTATGTAGTAAAAGGTAGTAATCGGCTTATTTGTTTTGTATCCACACTACTCCAGGCCCACACAGCGTTTACAGTTTCCACAAAAACCACAGGTTTAAGTGTTCATTCACAGGTTTTTCATGTCCCTCCTACCTGTCAGCAGTTAAATGCATTATCACGATGCGTTTTGGCTCTAAATTAAAAGCCTGTTCGTCGACTAAAATCCCACATTAACGCAGTCAGATGTTCGGATTTTCCTCTACCCTATTGAATCAGATCACATGACCAACATTACCGACAGATTAAAGCCTCCGTCCTCACAGTCACTTCATACAGAACATTATCAGTCCTCTCACAAACGCCCTTTTCCCTCCACAATCTCTATTTCAGCGTAATTGATGGGGGCCCTGGCTATCGAGTATTTTACCGGAGCTGTCTTCCCTGTAATTTCAATCAAGACTTTAGTGGGACGAATCAATAGGACAGGCTCTAAATGAGAGGCTATAATGCTGACTCTGTTCCATATCAGTCACATGTTCAGTGTATTACACCGGCCTGTTGGAGGGTTTCTAATCACCCAGGCGTGTATACTCACAAATGCTCTGTCTCTGTGTCAAGACGCACACAGTAACTGTCAATAACACCAAACCCAGACATTAAATACAGTGTTTTAACTGACGGGTCACGGCCGCAGTGTGGAAGTGAAACCAAAGCTGGAGCGTCTTTACAGGGGATTCTTCATAGAGGGGCCAAGGACAAAGGTTGGAAACATATATGGTCACATGTTCTCATCACAGTGTCTCAGTGTCACATAAACCTGGTTGATATGTCGTGATATTACCTCCTGTTTACAGTTTGTCTTCTGTTTGTTCCTGTGTCCATGAGTCCATAAAGCACAGTGTATTCGAGCATTTAACCCAGGGGTGTCAAACTCATTTTCTTTAAGGGGCCACATTCAGCCCAGTTTCATCTCCAGTGGGCCAGACCAGTCAAATAATATAATAGCCTATAAATAATGACAACTCCAAATTTTTTGTATGCAAAAAATAACATTAAATAATGAAAATATTTACATTTTACTAGGGATGCACCGATACAAGTATCGGCTCCGATACTGAGCATGTGTACTTGTATTCATACTCGTAAAAGTAATCCGATACAAATGCACCGATACCACTTACGGTCATGTGACACTCACAGTTCAGTGCAGCAGGTACGCGGCGGTGGAATAATGTGTGTGGAGTGTGAAGAGTGTGGAGATTTTTCAAAATAAACGACGGTGATAAAAGTAACGCTGACTGCAAGTAACGTTCCAGACACAGACAGATACAGATGCAGCGTTCTGTCCGTCCTCTGTGTACATTCCATCCGTTTTCCAGGTGATGGAGGGTGAGTACCCAGAATGAGAATACCAGCGGGAGTACGGAGTGGTGCGGACTGCCGCCAGCAGAAGTGAAAACCAAACTTATGGCTCATTTCTCTTTTCTCCTCCTGCTGAAGCTAAGCTTTTAAACCTTACCAGCGAAAACACTGCAATATTAGTATCACATTAGTGTTGCCTCTGTCGTCTCCATGTTTGTTGCTACTGACTTTCTTCTTCTTCTCATTAAACTTTCCTCTTCTTCGTGGTATTTGTCCAGTATGGTTAATTAAGAGCGGCGCCCCCTGGTGGATTAATTGAGAAACGCTCATTCCAACACATTAAAAGTCAGTAGCAGCACTTTGTTCCAGTCAGACTAATGACAACGACAATAAAGTACATTTACAAAAGGAACTAAGTACTGGAACGGGATTATTAAGTAGTTGTATCGGTACTTTGTATCAGCAAGTACTCAAATGTAAGTACTCTTACTCAGTCTGGAAAAAAGTGGTATCGGTGCATCCCTACAAACTATAAAAAAAAATGGCTTAACTCATTTACAATATGTACATAGTGCACTTAAGTTAATAATAAATTACAGATAGTTCATATTGTTCGAACCCAAAACCCTGGAAAGTCCATATACAGCAGAGGGCAGAAGAGTCCACAGATCCAGAGTTAATATGTGCGAATGAAGGTGTGGGGGAAGTACCTGTAGCACCTCCTACCGCACTGGTAGAAACCTGCCTTCAGCGATGACTGGGTTTTCTTCAGGCTCATGGACTATTTAGCTCGCCATCCAATGATTAGTTCGAACGACCTGGCCTACAGTATACAAAACAGGACCAGTAATCAGTAATACAGTTTCCAAGTATCATACTAAATTACAATCAGTCATATTATATCATAGCTTAAGTTTCAGAATCCTGTACATGAATAAAATCTGAATACTGTACATTGCAATATAAATGCAAAAAGAAAATGGAGAAGAGGACTCTTTAAAGGTGGGGTATGAGATCTTAGAAAAATAGGTTCGAGCAGCTACATTTTGAAAATACTCAATTTAAAAGTACAAACCCCTTTCTTCAGACATCCCCCCTCCAGAGTACTGGCACGCACAATGCTTGTTCTTGAGGGTTCACGAGCACTGCACAGCAACAATTCGCCCGGCTCCGGTGGCCCCGATCCATGGATACCTCACTCAGTCTCCTTCAACACCTCTGCCCTTACAGAACAGCCCCAGTTCATACCTATCTGACCAACGTTACATTTCCTACTAAGGCTATGTATTGGCAAGAATCTGGTGATACGATACAACTCACAATACCAGGATCTCGATACGATATACCATGATATATCATAATACTGTTAAAAAGGAAATTTTTTGTTTGTTTCTTTCTTCTTAATGATTATTTCCTTGAATTACACCAGAAATATGCATAAATACTGAACACATTTTTATTTGATCAGAACAGGATCTAATGCTACATCACAAAATTTCCCTGAGTTAAAAGTTAAGTTATGTTTTACAGACACTATGGTTTAAGATCCTGTTCAAATGTTCATATTGTATTAGTTCATAACTAATATCATAACATTATTTTTGTGCACAACAAAGGAACTAACGTCTGCCTCTCTCAGACAGCAAAAAAGTGCTTTTAGGATGCTTCAGATAACCATTATTTAATAAAAGAGTGATAAATAATAAGATATAAACAAAAAAGAAAAACAAAAATTAACCTCCACAATATCTGCATTTGAATAAATACCTAAAAATATCGATACAGTACTTTTTAACATCAATACAGTATTGTGAAATGAAATATTGCAGAACCGATATTTTCTTACACCCCTATTTCCTACTCATTTATGTTAGTGACAAAACCATTTGCCAGTGAACTTTCCATCCTAATATGACTAATATAGTCAAGCTCTGGCTTTGGCTTCATTTCCTGTACAAGTGCTCTAAACCTCTGAGAGCACACGATTCATGCACAAAGAGGGGTACGTGCAGAGGGGGGAGGGATGAATGGCAGTTGACTTTGATAGACATATCATCATTCAATCATTTCGATTGGGCGCCTAAAATGATTGGATGGTGTTTTTTCAGTCCTGTCCATTCCACAGGTGACCACATTTAAAAATTTTTGTGTTAGAGCATTTCATTAATTGGTTGTAATCGGGGTGTGAAGGGGATTTTAAGCAATATAGTAAAAAAGGCTCCAGGAAAACATCTCACACCCCACCTTTAAGTTTCAGAATCATGTACATGAATAAGGTTTGAATACTCTACAATGCAATACAAATGCAAAAAGAAAATGGAGAAGAAAAGTCTTTACATAGATTTCACAATACAATGCAAACACAGTACAACTAGCACCAGCTAAAACACAGGTGTCAAACATGCGGCCCAGGGGCCAAATCCGGCCCACCAAACAGTCCAATTTCGCTCCTGGGATGAATTTGTGAAATACAGAAATTACACTGACGATATTAACAGTCAAGTATGTTAGAATCATTTTAGGTCAATTCAATCTTAAGTGGGTCAGAACCAACAAAATACTATGATAATAACCTATAAAAAAATGAAAACTACAAATTTTTCTCTTAGTTGTCATGTAAACAAAAAAATAAATAAAATTATACAAAAATGTTTACTTTTACAGACTAGCCTTTGGCGAAAAATGTGAATAACCTGAAATTTCTTAAGAGAAGTATGTGGAATTTTGCCAATATTCGACCTTTTATTAAATGTTTTGTGTGTTTGTAGATCCACTGTGAGCTGTAAGTTATGACGCATATAGATATATAACACACTAAGGTATAATATTGTCAAAATTGCACTGATTTTTCTTAAGAATTTTCAGGTTCATATTTGTTTGTGTTACATTCAAGTACGGTTCATAGAAGTAAACATTGTCATTATGGAATTTGACTTTTCTCACTCAAAAACAGAGAAAGAAAACTCTAGAATTGACATTATTTATAAGTTCTTATCCTATTATTTATATTAATTTACTGGTCTGGCCCACTTTAGATCGTATCAGGCTGAATGTGGCCCCTGAACTAAAATGAGTTTGACACCCCTGAGTTAACAGGTTTACAAACTAAACAGCAGTATTAGCATGTTAGCTCCGAACAAACAATGTCAAATGGGAGCGCTAGCATTAGCATGTTAGCTACAAACAACAATAGCAAATGGGAGCGCTAGCATTAGCATGTTAGCTCCGAACAAACAATGACAAAGCTTACCAGTTCTTGTCGTTCATTAACAGAGACTGTGCGGCGTTTCCGGACAGTGCAGGTGTCTAAAAAGGTTGGCAGGCATAACAGTTACCACCGAACAGTTTACCGCTAAAAATAAAACGAATAAAAGGGCTAAACGCCTACCTGCAGAAACTCCAACCTCCCGGTCGTACACCTAGCTAGGTGCTACCGCGGGAGCCCTATTTGTAAGTATAGCGGACCAAATCCCGCGATACCTACTAAAAGTCTCGCGATATTTTAGACAGTGCAGGGTCCGAGAGGAAAGACAGATGAGGATGAGAGCAGAAAATTACCTGATTTACATGTGGAATATAATATAAAAATAGACGGTTTGGGCTTTTTTTCCTCTTGTATTTTTTTTGTTTTGTTTTGTTTTGTTTTGTTTTTCCCGTTGTTTCCAGTGTTGTGGTGATTTTCCTTTTTTTTTTTTTTTTTTACTGAGTTTTGACCGTGGAACTGATTTATGGAGTTAAAGAGGTGTCAAAAAACAGCTGATTTAGAAAAAAAGAGCCAAAAGTAACACTACTGGGACCAAATTCAAATACTAGTTGCTTATTTCATTTTTTATTTATTTATTTAACTTTGTTTCAGTGTTTTAATGTATTTTAAATGTATTTTTCTGTGGAAAAAAGAAAAAAAATTCTTTCAAAAAATGGAAATTTTATGGTTATTCACAGTTACAGTTTGTAAGTGTTTTTTTTTTTTTTTTTTACATTTGACGTGTAAAATCACAGTCTATTTTTTTCATTTCTTTGATATTTTCCTGTATCTTAAAAATACAGGAAAAATCTGTAAAATAAACACTGAAACTTCTGTTAAATTACAGATTTTTTTTTTTTTTTTTTTTTACAGTGTAGGATGTAATTGTGAATAAGCAGATTTGTTTACAATTAGGCTAAGTAATTTTTTTCTTTTCTTTTCTTTGCTTTGCTTTTATTATTCTATTTTATTTTTTATTTATTTATTTATTTTTTAAATTTTATTCTCTGTTCCTTTTTTTTTTTTTTTTTTGTTCTGTGAGTACCTTGCCTTTTTTTTATTACTATCATCAAGTGTCATGTTGGACCAGGGTTGAAAATGTGAGGGAATGGGAAGATTGGGACATGCCTCTGAAACTGAATATTCAAATGTTCAATGTAACTTAAATCTGCATCAAAAACTGATAAATGAATATGTAAAAAAAAAAAAAAAATGTATGTTAGTGTAACGTTTGTCAACCCATTAGACACATCTCCACATCCTGCGTCTGGGTCAGACTTCACAGTCATCCTTCCTCATTCAGTCCCATTTTCCAGCAGATACACAGACCTTCCTATATGAACCAAAACAAAACGGTGTGTTTTCATCTTTTCGTCGGCGCTCTGATCCTCTCTGGCGTCGGCGTCGTCTGCTCTTGGACCTGTGTATATATATATGTTGTTAGCGACAACTCCCCTGTCGTCGCCGGTTGTTTGCAGTTTGTCTTTGCAGCTTTGCCGACTGACGACACCGACGAGCCCAACATGAGTCAGACCCAAGATTTTTGTGGCGCTTGAAGCCAAGTAGAACGTTTGTTTGTCTGGGCCTGCAGCCAAGTCTTCCATTAGGCCTTTGGTCCAGGTGAACAGTAATTAAACCAGGCTGCGCTGACTCGGCACTTCACATCACACAAGTGCCTCTGCATTATTTTTGTTTATATTGCTCTTGAGTGTGTGTGTGTGTGTGTGTGTGTGTGTACTCTTTTTTTATTTTATTTTTTTCCTTTTTCATTAGAGATCTCGCCCATATGTCTGTTTCTGTATCCATCCTTCAACTGGGTTTAGAGACTTTTATAATGAAAAGACTAAAATAGTGATTGATAATGTATCAAGGACGACAGTGGGCAGTGTCATCCATGTTTAATGGTCACAAATACGTCCACTTAAGGCAGGAAAAAAAAAAAAAAGGAAAAAAGAAAAGGGATGCAGGGGGAGGGTGCACGCCAAACAAACACAGAGATACAGACGTGTTTATTTGTTTCACTGCCATCCACTCTTTTCCTAGATGGTGGAGATGTGTAATGGGTGGCAGGAGGAGGAGGAAGAAGAAGAAGAAGAAGAAGAAGAGGAGGTCTGGGGATGAAATACAGAGAGGAAGATGATGAAGACAGGGGGATGAGAGATAACAACCCAGAAAGCACATAAACAAACAATAAACAGATGGCAAATGGACAGAGCAGAGGCGGAGGAGATAGAGGAGGAGGAAGAGGAGGAGGAGGAGGTGAAGATGCCCCACCCCCCCATCCATCCATACATCCATGTTTTTCCGTCCTCCTGGTCCATGTAGTTCCTGGTTAGTGAGCAGGTCCGGTGGGAAAACCAGAGGAAACATGATAGTGGTGCTGAGGCTGCATCCACAGGCAGATTACAGACTCCAGTTTCCTCCTCCACACAGTGATGAGGGCGTTTGTCTTTGATCACAGCCAATAGGATGGTACAGGTAGAAGGAGGAACCCCACCACCACCACCCCTGCACACGAGGACGTAGAATTACATATAGATATAAACAGGGACGGACTGGGACTGACAAATACAGAAGAGGATTAGCCACAAAAAAAAGAGTCCAATACATATATATATATATATATATATATATATATATATATATATATATATATATATATATATATATATATATATATATATATATATATATTCTGAGAAAAAGTCAGAATTCTGATTCTAATCTCAGAATATGAACTGTTTTAAATATATATTTTTTTTATTACTGTTCTGAGATTAAAGTCAGAATTCTGAGGGAATAAAAGTCAAAATTCTGACTTTTTCCTCAGAATTCTGACTGTTTTAAATACACACAGACACACACACACACAGACACACACACACACACACACACACATATATATATATATATATATATATATATATATATATATATATATATATACATATATATACATATGTGTGTGTGTGTATATATATATATATATATATATATATATATATATATATATAATTATTATTATTATTATTATTATTATTGGAATCTTCTGAGGTAATATCCTTATAATTCATTCATTCATTCATTTTCTGAACCTGCTTTATCCTCACTAGGGTCACGGGGGTCGCTTGGAGCCTATCCCAGCTACATGGGGGTGAAGGCGGGGTTCACCCTGGACAAGTCGCCAGTTCATCGCAGGGCTGAACATATAGAGACAAACAATCACTCTCACATTCACACCTATGGGCGATTTAGATTAACCAATTAACCTGTTAGTGCATGTTTTTGGATGGTGGGAGGAAGCCGGAGTACCCGGAGAGAACCCACGCAGACACGGGGAGAACATGCAAACTCCACACAGAAAGGGCCCACCCCCCGTCGACTGGTGTTGGAATCGAACCCAGGACCTTCTTGCTGTGAGGCACGAGTGCTAACCACTGCACCACCATGTCGCCCAATATCCTTATAAATTGATTATTAATTGATAGCTGACATGTGCAGATGATTGGCAGACGTCGGTGTGTGTGTTGTGTCTAAATGTTGGATGTTCCACAGACGGATCGATGCAAATGGAGACACACTCTCCCTATTCAATAAAGAGGAAACTTAATTGAGGTTTTCAGGAGATGCTGGTGTGTTCTTTACACGCTGACAGCTTCTCCAATATCAGAACATGTCCAACGCTTATTGCACTGTTTCATTATTCCTGTTAATCTCACACTGATTCCTTGGCGTCGATATCAGTTCATAATGATCATCTGGGAAGGATGTTTGACAGAGTTGAAATAAAAGTTGGATTCCACCTGTATGTGTGTGGGCTTCAGGCCTGGACATGGTCGTGTGTTAAACATGAGGACCAGCTGATGGACCTCTGCAGTCCATTTTATTAACTCTGGTTCCTAAAAGTGTGTCCCAGCTGTGTGTGTGTGTGTGTGTGTGTGTGTGTGTGTGTGTGTTACCTGGACTGGCACTGATGAGTTTTACTCACAACTGAACGCTGGCATCAGATGACAAGACATTTGTCAAAGCTGAGTATGTGACGGCTTTAACACACTCAGATTTATTCAGTCTTATCAGTTTACTGCAGCCATGAAACAGGACCAGGCCCGTAAACCTGGACCCACATGGACTCAGACCGGAGGAGGACTGTGGTTGGACCCAGTGAGTCCAAAAAAGAGACACAAAGAAGCAGAACCAGGATCCAACTCCACTGGCATATGTCAGATATGAGCGCTGCCACAGACAGAAACTATAGAGCTACACTGAAGATCTGACTGTTCAAGTGAAGGACCAGAGCAGGGCCGTCAAACTCCTGTTAGTTCAGGGGCCACATCCTCCCAATCTGATCTGCAGTGGGCCGGACCACTAAGTTAATAACATAATAACATATAAATAATGCCAACTCCAAATATTTCAATGTGTTTTATAGTGAAAAAAGTCAAATTACATTATGGAACATTTACACCTATAAACTATCCTTTAAAAAATATGAATAACATGAACAAACATGAAACAAACTGAAATATTATTAAGAAAAATAAGTGCAATTTTAACTCTGCTCTGCCTCTGCTTATCATTTGTAAATGCGCATTAAAACTTACAGATCACAATGGATCTGCAAATACACAAAATATTTTAGTAACTGGTAGAATATTAGTAAACTTACATTTACTTCTCTTAGGGCATTTCTATTTTTTTTTAAAAATATTTTTTGTGAAAGGCTAGTTTGTAAATGTACACAGTTTCATTTATTTTTCTGATCTGACCCACTTGAGACTAAAGTAGGGCTTTATATGGTCTCTAAAGTAAAAGGATTGACTGGTAATATCTTGAGTGTAATTTTGGCATTTCAGAAATTCATCCCGCGATCCGGACTGGACCCTTTGGTGGGCCGGATGTGACATGTTTGACACCTGTGGACTAGAGTGAAAAATGCAGTATACATATATATATATATATATATATATATATATATATATATATATATATATATATATATACCCTGTGTATATATATATATATATATATATATATATATATATATATATATATATATATATATATATATACACAGGGTGGGGAAGCCAAATGTACACTGAACATTTAGTTGTTTTTTCTCAGCAGACACTACGTCAGTTGTTTTGAACCCAAACATATACTGATGTCATAATCATACCTAACACTATTATCCATACCTTTTCACAAACTTTTGCCCATATGAGTAATCAGGAAAGCAAACGTCAAAGAGTGTGTGATTTGCTGAATGCACTCGTCACACCAAAGGAGATTTCCAAAATAGTTGGAGTGTCCATAAAGACTGTTTATAATGGAAAGAAGAGAATGACTATGAGCAAAACTATTACCAGAAAGTCTGGAAGTGGAGGAAGCAACAAAAAACGTACCAAAGCTTTTATTAAAGCTCAAAATCCTAAAGGATCCAATCAAATCCATGAGCAACATGGCAACTGAACTTGAGGTAGACAACAGGAGCGTTAGAAATGCAGTAAAATATGATTTGAAGATTTAAATTCTCATGACTTTCAATAAACTCATTGGTCATACACTGTCTTTCAATCCCTGCCTCAAAATATTGTACATTTTGCTTCCCCACCCTGTATCTATCTATCTATCTATCTATCTATCTATCTATCTATCTATCTATCTATCTATCTATCTATCTATCTATCTATCTATCTATCTATCTATCTATCTATCTATCTATCTATCTATCTATCTATCTATCTATCTATCTATCTATCTATCTATCTATCTATCTATCTGTCTGTCTGTCTGTCTGTCTGTCTGTCTGTCTGTCTATCTATCTATAACACACACACAGACACACACACAGTTAATATTATTATTATTATTATTACATTTTGTTAATATTTCTGATCCTGTTTTTATTATTGATAATAGTTTTTTTTTTTTTAAACACTGAACCATAGTCTTTCTGTACTTGACACATTTGCATTATATTTTATCATTAATGTAGTTTCTGTTTTATTTAATTCTACTGCCTCTTGAGCCAACAGCAAAGAAATTTCATTTTTAGATGTAAATTTGGAATTTATAAATAAAGTCTGTTTATGACCGTTGTTAATGTTGTGTCTATTCATATTTTGTATCTATTTTTATTTCTTATTTCACTTTTTGTAAAATTGTATATTCTGTTTTCTTAACATTCTTGAATCTTGAAAGGAAACAGATCCACTACAGCGCAGCATCGTAGCTGAATACTTGTTTTTTATTTATTTGATATAACCTTTGTTTTTTAATTGAACTGATTTCTGTTCATTTTGCTGACATTCACAGTTAAGATAATGAAGTGTGACTTCATATCTGCACAATAAGCCACGCTCAGGTGTGGGTTCACATGGCTGCCTTTCATTCATGATCATGTGCAGATGTTGGTCTGTTTTTTATCAAACTACTGCATTATTTAGGTTTGGTCATGTGAGTAACAACTTAAGCATGAAATGTTGGAACTAAAGCCTGGAAAAATGAGGATGAGAGGCAGGAAGCACAAACACGTTCATACATGACTAAATCCAAACAAGTTCTGGTACAAACGTTTTTAAATGGATTTCAAGGATGGATTTTTATTAACTTTTATTTTGACCCCACCCCCCAAAGGAGAGGCAGCGGGTGTTATTTTTGGTTCTATTTGTTTGTTTGTTTGTTCACATTTTATCAGCAAAACTATTGGTTGAATTCAGACCAGATTGGGTTGATAGATTACCAGTGACCCAGAAAACATGTGATTACATTTTGGTAAAAGTAGGTCAAATTTCAAATTTGTTATGATTTTTTTTAAATCTTTCTTTTTTTTCCATTTCCTTATAATGGGTGAAAATTCTAATGTCTCTAACAGTAAAACTATTGGTTGAATTCATACCAGATTGGGTTTATAGATTATCAGTGACCCAGAATAGATGTGATTACATTTTGGCAAAAGTAGGTCAAAGTTAAAATTTTTTATGAATTTTTGTCATCTTTTTTTTCCCCATTTACTTATAATGGGCAAAAATTCTAATGTCTCTAACAAAAAAAACCTATCGGTTGAACTCAGACCAAATTGGGTTTATAGATTACCAGTGACCCAGAATAGATGTGATTACATTTTGGTAAAACTAGGTCAAAGTTAAAATTTTTCATGTATTTTTTTTTTATCTTTTATTTATTTATTTATTTTCTCGATTTTCTTAAAATTGGCAAAAATTCTAATGTCTCTAACAGAAAAACTGTTGCTTGAATTCATACCAAATTGGGTTTATAGATTACCAGTGACCCAGAATAGATGTGATTACATTTTGGCAAAAGTAGGTCAAAGTTAAAATATTTTATGATTTTATTTTATTTTATTTTTTTTCCATTTCCTTATAATGGGTGAAAAATCTAATGTCTCTAACAGTAAAACAACTTGTTGAATTCATACTAAATTGGGTTTATAGATTACCATTGACCCAGAATACATGTGATTACATTTTGGTAAAAGTACATCAAAGTTCAAATTTTTTTATGAATTTTTAAAACCTTTTTTCTCTCTCTCTCTCTCTCTCTCTCATTTACTTATATTGAGTGAAATATCAAATGTCTGTTGCAGCAAAAAAAAAAAAAAGCAAAACAGAGAGAAAAAGTCATTAGAGAACTGCCACACCAGTAGCTCTGGATTTTTATGGGTTCATCACATCAGCTCCTTATCGATGATTTCAGCTGCACTCAATTTATTGCTTATAAAGAAAAGAAAAATAATAATAAAATAAAAAATCCGATTTCGTCGAAGTTTTCCAACTATGGACGTGGCTTTTGTTACTTCACTATTGAGCTGCAACTAATCATTGTTTAGTTGTTGATTACTTGATTTAAATGCAACTCTTTTTTTCTTCTCCGGTTTCAGTTTCTTATATGTGAATATTTCCTGCTCCTCTCCTCGACTGGGACTGAATATCGTCGGGTTTGAGACTGAAAAAGACGTTTGAGGATGACGCGTTGGGAACTTTTCATCATTTTCTGACATTTTTCAGCGTCCTCATTGTGCACGACGCAGACTTTCCCACGAGAGTAAGAAGCTGAAACCCAAAAAGTATTATTACAAGGTGACATCGGTGTGAATGTGTTTTCGTTTATCAGTGTAGACTCTTTAACACCCTCTGCGGCTCCATAATAACACTCGTTTTTATTATGTCACTTTGATCAGACTGAACACATTGTCACCGTGGAACCACAAAACTGCACAGAACACACTGTCAACGACTGACCAAAGAGAAAATAAAGCTCAACCTGAGATTATCAACCTCAAAATGATGCATTTTTCTTGTTTTTTCCACAAACAAAAACACAAACTCAGATCCAAATGGCTATCAGCAACCAAAAAATAAGCAAAAAGTGGGAAAAAATAAGAAAAAACTCAATAAAATGAAGTAAAAATTAATAAAATAAGCAACAAACTGAACAAAACTGGGGAAAAAAACAAATGAAATAGGCAAGAAAATGTTGAAAAATAAACAAAATAATCAAAATATTTTTACAAAACTAAAGGAAAATTAATTAATTAGCCAATAAAATGAACCAGAACAGCCAAAGTAATCAATAAAATGAACAAAATGAATAAAAAAAATGAAAAATGTAATCAGCAACAACAACAAAATAAGCCACAAACTGAACAAAATTGAAGAAATCTGTAAAAATAATTGGTGTAAAATACAGTTCTTCATCTTTTCATGGTCATCAGATATGACCATATTTGGACGTTCAGAGGCTCCATCGTTACCGTGGAAACACCGTCATCTTCTACAACGTTGATTCACCAGTAAAACCCATGGAGTTGGATCAACAACAGTGGAGAAAATGAACAAAAATGAATTTAAAAAAACAGACAAATGTAAATAATATGGAAAAAACAAACAAAAACTAAGTAAAATAAATTACAAAATAATAAAATAACCAACAAAATGTACCAAAACAGCCATAGCAATAAATAAAAGGAATAAAAATCAACAAATGAATAGAATATTAAGTAATATTGAAAAAATAAATCACAAACTGAACAAAATTGAAGAAAAATAATGAAACAGGCAAGAAAATGTTAAACATTAACAAAATAATTTTAAAAAATCCAAAAAAATCCAAAAAAAAAAAAAAAAAAAATCAGAAACAAGAACAAAATAGACCGCAGACTGAACAGTACTGAAGAAATATGTGGAAATAATTGATGTAAAATACAATTTTTCATCGTCAGAGGCTCGATAGTTACCGTAGGAACACCGTCATCTTCTACAACATTGATTCACCAGTAAAACCCATGGAGTTGGATCAGTGACACTGGATGGACACACTGGGATTATGTTCAGTTAATGAGAGATTTTGCTTTTAAAAAAAGTCCCTTTTTCATCAGTTTTCTCTTTTTCTGACATAATAATCCTCCACTTTAAGCTCAACTTTTTATGATCATCTACATCAAAGGTGTCAAATTCATTTTCTTCCAGGTTCCACATTCAGCCCAATTTCATCTGCAGTGGGCCGAACCAGTCAAATAATAACATGATAGCCAATAAATAATGACAACTCCAAATTGTTTCAGTGCAAAAAATGACATTAAATTATGCCAATATTTGCATTTACAAACTATCCAAACAAAAAAAAAAGTGAATAGCCTGAAAAAAATTACATTTGTAAAGTAATATAAGTACAAATTTATCAATATTATGCCTTGACTTATCATTTCTACATATGCATTACAGAGCAGATCTACGATACGAAACATTTAATAACAGGCAGAATATTGTTAAAATTACACTGAATTTTCTTTGGACATTTCAGGTTGTTTGCATTTTATTGTTACAGGATAGTTTGTAAATGTAAACATTTTCATTATTTAGTTTTTTGCACTAAATCAAAGCAAAAACAATGGTGTTGTCATTATTTACAGGTTATTATGATATTATTTTTGAGTGTGATGACCTAACTTGTACTTTGCAAATTCATCCCAAGGGCCAGATTGGAATCTTCGGGGGGGTGGTTTTGTCCCCCAGGCCGCATGTTTCTACATGTTCAGTGAATTAAAAATGGTAAAATACCAGATTTTCACTGAAAAATGCAAAATATGGAGGGTAATATTAAAATGACTGCTGATAAACTGCTTAAGAAAGGTTAAAATACACTGAAAAAAAACCCCAAAAAAACACTGGGTCTTAATGGGTTAAATCCCAACCATCAACATCACTGCCTGTGGTAGCCATGGATACTTTCTTAAAATCCTCCAGAACTTTCTTTTCCACCAGTACTGTCCACATAGTTCAAGTCTACAGAGAAGTGTGTCATCTGTCCAACGTCCATTTGGAGTCTCCATAGTGAACGTGTTGAAAACTTCACATGGATTCAACACAATTCCCCAATTTGAGCCAAACTTCAGCCAATAATAAAGAAATATTCCGTCCAAATGCTGCTTGGCTCTAGTTTCTAAGACACAGTCTGGGCCAAAATGTGAAATTCTAAGAATTAATGAGAGAATGGGTTTGAGTCCAAAGAAGTGTTTGTGTCAGAGCTAGCAGATCTACGTCCAAACACTGTCTGAACATGACCAGAACATTCACTGGACAGGTTCTGCATAATGAGACATTTAGAAATTTACTGCACAAATGATCATAAACCAACATCCATGTAGATATAAATGTAGATATAAAGATGTAAAGTAAGCAAAAAACTCAGTCAAATAAAGTAAAAATTAATGAAATAAGCAACAAACTGAACAACACTGGGGAAAAACAAATGAAATAGGCCAGAAAAGGTTGAAAAATAAACAAAATAATCAAAACATTTTTACAAACCTTAAGGAAAATTAATCAGTTAGCCAACAAAATGAACCACAACAGCCAAAGTAATCGACAAAATGAATATAATCAGTATATAATTAATATAATAATATAATAATAATAATAATTAATAATTATAATATAATCATCATATATAATCAGCAACAAGAACAAAATAAGCCACAAACTGAACAAAATTGAAGAAATATGTGTATATAATTGGTGTAAAATACAGTTCTTCATCTTTTCATGGTCATCAGATATGACCATATTTGGACATTCAGAGGCTCCGTAGTTACTATGGAAACATCATCATCTTCTACAGTATTGATTCACCAGTAAAACCCATAGAGTTGGATCAATGACAATGGAGAAAATGAACAAAAATGAAGAAAACAATGTATTAAAAAAAATGATAAATAATGGGAAAAAATAAGCAAAAAAATGAATAAAATAAAGTAAAAAATTTTAAAATAAGCAACAAACAGAACAAAATTGAAGAAAAAATACTGAAATAGGCAAGAAAATGTTTAAGGTTAACATTATACAGAATAACATTATCATGTACATTGAAAACATCCAATAATAAACACTTTGGGAATGTGTTTTTATTCATCGTATTAAATTATGTCAGATTTGGCTCATTTACTCTGAGGCAGTTTTTGTATTTTTCCTGTAAACTCATTCCTTTTCAGACCAAGTAAATATTAATGTGTTATTTAAATGAACTGGATGAAGTTTTAAAGAATAACACCTACACAAGTTCCTCTGGAAGCCCTGAAGTTCTTCTAAAACGGACAGACGTCTGTGTTTTTGTTTTTTTTTTTGGATTCACTGTTGTTTTTTTTATTTCTTATTTTAGATTCAAACTAACAAACTAATGCAGAGTTTAGTGTTGTCCGCTGTCCATGGTGCTGAAGTGTCTCTGACTGCAGAGGGCTGCAGTAGCTGTCCATGGTGCTGAAGTGTCTCTCACTGCAGAAGGCTGCTGTTGCTGTCCATGGTCCTGAAGTGTCTCTAACTGCAGAGGGCTGCTGTTGCTGTCCGGGGTGCTGAAGTTTCTCTAACTGCAGAGGGCTGGTGTTGTTGTTCACGGTCCTGAAGTGTCTCTAACTGCAGAAGGCTGCTGTTGCTGTCCATGGTGCTGAAGCGTCTCTCACTGCAGAAGGCTGCTGTTGCTGTCCAGGGTGCTGAAGTTTCTCTCACTGCAGAAGGCTTCTGTTGCTGTCCATGATGCTGAAGTGTCTCTCACTGCAGAAGGCTGCTGTTGCTGTCCAGGGTGCTGAAGTTTCTCTCACTGCAGAAGGCTTCTGTTGCTGTCCATGGTGCTGAAGTGTCTCTGACTGCAGAAGGCTTCTGTTGCTGTCCATGGTGCTGAAGTGTCTCTCACTGCAGAAGGCGGCTATTGCTGTCCGTGGTGCTGAAGTGTCTCTAACTGCAGAAGGCTGTTGTCTCTGTCCATGGTGCTGAACCCTGAGGCCCACATGTATGTTATTTACTCTCTCTGTGTTTAAATCAGTTTGTTTTATTTCTCCACGGTTAAATGGGGGTTCCTTCAGCTCTGGCAGGCTGGACAGGACATTTCATAGAAGGGCAGAGCTCTCCCCCCGGTCATCCCCCCACTTTTACTGCTCTTTTTGCAAGTAAATAACTAATTTAAAGATACATCATGTCTTCATTGGTTTAACGTAATGGTAAATTAGTGGGTACTTTGCTCCGTCTCTAACCTAGCAGGTCCAGACTTCAGACCAGTATTTCTCCATAACTGTTTGTCAGCAGCAGCGGTTGTATTCCATGCTGAAAATATGTCCAAACTTGGGCCCATTACCTAAAATGTTCAGTTGTCGGTTGAACAGCCAGCACCGCCAACAACCTGTAGGGGGCGGAGCCTGAAGTGACTCATGTGCATTTAAAGGGCCAGCGCTCCAAACCACCTTTCTGATCTGATTTCAATAAATCTTACCAAGATTATTTTCACTAGTTCTATTGGCAGATTTTTTTTTTTTTTTTGGCTTAATTCAAGATTTTAATTTAATGTTTTTTTTTTTTTTTTGCTTAATTCAAGATCTTTTGTTTAATTAAAAAAAAATGTTTTTTCTTGATTTAAGATATTTTTATTGCTTAATTCAAGATATGTTTTTGCTTAATTTAAGATTTTTTTGTGCTTAATTCAAGATTTTATATTTATTTATTTATTTGTTGCTTAATTCAAGTTTTGTTTTTGTTTTGTTTTTGTTTTGTTTTTGTTTGGTTTTTTTTTTTTTTTTTTTTTTGCTTTAAATAAGGCAAAAAAAAAAAAAAAAAAAAAGTCTGCCAATGGAACAAGTGAAAATTATCTTGGTCAGATTAGTGAAAATCAGATTTTCCAGATCTATTGTCTATAAATCAGTTCTTCTGTCTCACTGAACAGTTCCTCTGTAGGTGATTCTGTCTGATTTTAAGTGTGATCAGATATTTGGACTAGAAATGAGAAAAATACACTTGGTCAGATTTAAATTTTCTTTGTTTACTCAGAAATTAATGAAGAATTCAGACCCAAGCAGAGCATTTACAGTTTCTGTCGACCACAGGGAAATATTTGAAAATGCATAAATCCATTTAAAACTCCTTTCAGTTCGAAGCTTCAGTACTTCCTCCAGCGCTGGATGCCAAACAGGACCCAGTTCAGAGGTTCTACTGGTCTTTACAGCAGGACTTGTGGTTCTGCCAAACCCCTTCACATAACGGTCCGTTCGTTGCCAGTGGAGGTCTCCTTTTCGGCCCATTGAACACACACCGAACCCCTCCATTCACCAGCCATAAGAATCGCTCTAGCACCTTGGTTTTTTTCTCTCCTGAAAACGCTACAACCACGAGCTGATTTGCATTTAAAGGCAGTAAATTGCCAAACTGGATGGGCTGTAGCCGACGATAAATCAGATAATTTGTCAGTGTAAATGACCGCTCTGTGGTAGAACTGTCATTTTACTAAACAAGGTGCAGCTGGGCATTCATCAGTGTCAGTTGGAGCTGTTCATAGACACACTCATAAAGTCTCTAAATGCAGCGTTTACAGTAATTCCATCTGCCTGCCTGCTGCATTACATTTCCACCGTGAGCTGTGCACCAAACACAGGCTGCAATTAGCCCCGTACCTAGTGGCAGAGACGCTCGCAACATCTCGCTCTCCTCCACAGCTCAAGAAACAGCCAGTAATTATTGTCTGGGAGGACATTAGAGGGACTTCAGATGAGGCCCGTTTCCTCAGACCTTATGGATCATGTCTGCACAATTAAACACGGAATGGTCGTCTCTTAGCGTCTCCTGCTGCAGCAGCCGAGTGTGTCCACATCCGACTAACTGTCATTTAAGCAGAACTACAGTTCTGTCACTGAAAGTGAAGTGGCTCATGTGCATTTAAAGGGCCAGCGCTCCAAACACCCTTCTGGTGTCATCACACTGCAAAAGTCCAAACCTCCAACCCTTTAGCACCCGGCCAGTCCAGTGGAAGAGTTTGTTTTGTTTTGGGTTTTTTTGCTTAATTCAAGATTTTTTTTTTTTTTTTTTCTTAATTCAAGATTTTTTTTTTTTCTTAATTGAAGTTTGTTTTTTTTGCTCAATTCAAGCCTTTTTTGGCTTAGTTCAAGATTTTTTGCTTAATTTCATTTTTTTTCTTAATTCAAGATTTTTTGCTGAATTCAAGATTTTTATTTATTTATTTATTTTGGCTTAATTCAGTATTTTTCTGCTTAATTCAAGATTTTTTGTCTTGAAATAAGCAATAAATACATAAATAAATAAAATAAAATTAAAAAAAAAAAGAAAAAAAAAAACAAAAAAGAAAATAGATGTTAGAGGGACTTCAGATGAGGCCCGTTTCCTCAGACCTTATGGATCATGTCTGCACAATTAAACATGGAATGGTCGTCTCTTAGCGTCTCCTGCTGCAGCAGCCGAGTGTGTCCACATCTGACTAACTGTCATTTAAGCAGAACTACAGTTCTGTCACTGAAAGAAAAAGTGAAATTCAGGTCAAAATCACCTGCAGTGAAAATAATGATTGGATTCACTTGTTTCTTGGAGGTTTTTGGAGGTGAAAGACGGCCGCTGTTCACTGTGTCGCAGAGGAAACATCTGGAATAACGTGGTTTTCATGAACTGAAGCTGAAAGAAATGGAATCAAATAAGAAAAGTGGACATTGTTGAGGCTCGTTTTTTCAACTGTCATTAAAAAAATGACCCAAAATAAAGTTTTACAATATTTTGACAGTGGCCAATATTCTGTTTTGACTTAGTTCCACACATCAGTTAACATGACAGACCCAGCCATGGGTTTTCTGTCCACATTCATGGACAAGAGTTTCACAACAAAAAACGACAAGATCAACAATATGATCAACTCCTCTTTACAATGTTGCTTTTGGTTTTAAATTGAAAAAAAAAAAAAAAAAACCAAGAAGATAAATAATATTATCAACTCCTCTTTACAAATTTGCTTTTAAATTGAAAATAAAAAACCAAACCAGCTCATGTCTGTGGTTCCACATGGACCTGGTGTGTTAAGTCTATGGGGGGGGGGGTCTGGAGCCGGTCTGGGCTGATTGAAGGGTTCCAGTCTGTGGGCAGGATGAGGCTGTGGAGATGATGGGGGAGATTTAATAGACCTGAAAGCCGGTGGGCGACCCCTTTGGCCCCTCCCACTGACCTTTTCACCTTCATCTTCAATGGTCTTCACAGGGTGGCGTCTGTGAACCTGAGCCCCCCCACCCCCCACCCGCCTCCTTCAAATTACATCTGAGTCTGGGAAATCTATCAAACACCACGACCCCCGCTGACCCCCCCCCCCCCCAGCCCTTTCAACCCGTCAGGAGTCACATGTCTGTCACCTTCGAGATGCGCTCATAAATCTGAAATATAAAACACTTCGGTTCCGCCTTAAATCAAATCGTGCACATGAAGGCGTGGCAGGTTCATAAATTAGACCCCAGACTCATTTGGCTAAGCCGCCGCCCACATTAACCCTTGGTTTCATCCCATCAGTTTGAGCTTAATCCTGCTCTGTGACCCCCATCCTTCTGCCCTCACCTCCACTCCTTCAATCTTTACATCACTCGTCTGTTCTTTTCCTCTGACTGTGTTTTACAGAGCGATAGATTTTATTTATATATTTATTTATCTACAGTGAAACAGGAAAGAGGAAAGCCCATATATGGTCACTGCAGACGAGAACTTCTTCTCCTCCTCCTCCTTCTTCTTTTTGTCCTTCTCCTTCTTCTTCTGCTTAATTTAAGATTTTATTTTTGCTTAATTCAAAATTTTTTGCTCAATTCAAGATTTGTTATGCTAAATTCAAGATTTTTTCTTAATTCAAGATTTTTTGATTAATTCAAGATGTTTTTTGGTTAATTAAAGTTTTTTTTTTTTTTTTGCTTAATTCAAGATTTTTTGCTTAATTAAAAAAAATTCACCTCACAGAATCTATTCCCATTGTCTAAAATATTGTATCTATTACTCTGCCTGAGTAAACTGGAACAAACTAAAAGAGAAATTAGAATTTTTTATCCTCGCCTGTTTTTTTTTCAGCTGGATTAACGATGATATGCATAAATTAATTGTTCGTGTCGGAGATTTTTAATAGCGTATATTTCACCCCACAAAAATTAAAAATCATGTTTGAACATTAAAGTTTGCACTAAAATACACTTTTGATGTACTTTTATTAACATTAGGGTCTAAACTTTGAGCAAAAGTTGAAAAATAACATCCATTGTCCTGATTTATTATATTTTTATAGTAGATGAATATTAATATAATTTTTTTCGGCCAGCGGGCGGGGTGATCGGGCTAAGGAGGTTATTTCAATTTTTTTATTTTTTTTTGTCTTAATTCAAAATTTTTTAACTATCCTGAATGGAAAACTCAACATGTATCAACACTCACCAACATTTATTTAAGAATCTGTTGTCGATACACGCTATGGACGTGTGCTGTTTTTCCTCTGGCTTTTTTTTTTTTTTTTAGATTGAAAATGCACATAAAATGTGGATGGAAATGCTCATTTGTTCCTTCTGCTTTTTGTTGTAAATGTCAGAATGTAAAACTCTAAAAGGCCTGTGGCTGCACATGGATCTGCTTCATCTGCTCGTACACAGCTGTTTATTTTCACTGTTTGGTAGAAGAGGCGTCGCACATGAACCTGAATGATCGCAGCCTCTGCTCCAGTTCTTACTCTGACCCGAAACCCTCACCTTTACCCACAAAACAGTTTTGTTTTGTTTTTTTTTTATTTCAGTTATTGTTGTTGTTTTTTATTTTTTGCTTTATTCAAGATTTTTTTTTTGCTTATTTTTTTTGTTCCTTAATTAATTTTTTTTTTTTGCATAATTCAAAATTTTCTTTTTTGTTTAATTCAAGACTTTTTTTTTTGCTTAATTCAGTATTTTTTTTTTTTTTTTGCATAATTAACTTTTTTTCCCTCTTAATTCACGATTTTTTTTATTGGCTTCATTCAAGATTTTTCAACTGTCCTGAAAGGACACTGTTTTTTTTTTTTTGTTTTTTTTCCCTTTGTTTTCCAACGATGTTTAAAAAACTAAACCCTTTGACATGACTGAACACACACACACACACACACACACACACACACACACACAGGTGGATGACATTTCAGGTATGGAAATGTGATGGCATTTTCAACCTTTTTGTGGCGTCTGCTGAAATGTAAGTAATTGCTTTGGGGTCAATATGACGATATAAAAACGGGACGTGCGCTCCGACAGCCACTCCAAACCCGAATGAAGATTTAATGAGTCGGGGTCGAGGCCAAGTGCTTCCAATCTGTTTTTATACTCATCATCATCGTCGTCGTCTACGTTTCGGGAACATTAACAAACCCAACCCACAGCAGATGATCAGCGGTGTTTTCACAGCTCCTCTTACATATTTTATCAAGATTTTCCCGCCCTTTAAATCAGGCCTGTCAGTCATTTTTAAATCCAGGGGGAATCAATGTTGTAGAAGATGACGGTGTTTCCACGGTAACTAGGGAGCCTCTGAACGTCCAAATATGGTCATATCTGATGACCATGAAAAGATGAAGAACTGGATTTTACACCAATTATTTCCACAGATTTCTTCACTTTTGTTCAGTTTGCGGCTTATTTTGTTAATATTACTTATTATTTTGTTGATTTATTGTTAATTTTTATTCCTTTTATTCATTACTTTGATATTTTTTGTTCATTTTGTTGCTTATTTTATTATTTTTTATTTTGTTTTTTCACATTATTTATCATTTTGTACATTTTTTCTTCATTTTTGTTCATTTTGTTCATTACTTTAGCTGTTTTTGTTCATTTTCTTGCTAATTGTATCCTTTTTTAACTTTTTTTTTTTTTTAACTAAAGTTTTTGTTAATTTTTCCACATTATTAGTTTTTGTTTTTTCCATTTTTGTTCATTTTCTCCACTGTCATTGATCCAACTCCATGGGTTTTACTGGTGAATCAATGTTGTAGAAGATGACGGTGTTTCCACGGTAACTACAGAGCCTCTGAATGTCCAAATATCGTCATATCTGATGACCATGAACAGATGAAGAACTGTATTTTACACCAATTATTTCAACAGATTTCTTCAATTTTGTTCAGTTTGTGGCTTGTTTTGTTCATACTGCTGATTTTTTTTAATTTTATTTTTATTCATCTTTTTCATGCTATTGATTACTTTGGCTGTCCTGGTTCATATTTGTTATTTATTTATTTATTTGTTTGTTTGTTTTTCTTTTAATTATTTTGTTTATTTTTCCAATATTTTCTTGCCTACTTTATTATTTTTCTTCAGTTTTGTTCAGTTTGTGGCCTATTTTGTTCTTGTTGCTGATATTTATTTTTTTCTCATTCATTTTGTTCATTTTATTGGCTATTTAATTAATTTTCCTTGTTTTTTGTTTTTTTTTGTTATTTTTTAAATTATTATTTTTTTTCCCCCAACATTTTCTTGCCTATTTCATTATATTTTCTTCAATTTTGTTCAATTTGTGGCTTATTTTGTTAATATTAATTTTTATTTTGTTGATTTATTGTTAATTTTTTCATCTTTTATTCATTACTTTGGACGTTTTTGTTCATTTTGTTGCTTATTTTATCATGTTCTACTTTATTTTACTCTTTTTTTTTTGCTTATTGTTTCCACATTATTTATCATTTTGTACGTTTTTTCTTCATGTTTGTTCATTTTCTCCACTGTCATTGATCCAACTCCATGGGTTTTACTGGTGAATCAGTGTCGTAGAAGATGAAGAACTGTATTTTACACCAAATATTTCCACATATTTCTTCAGTTTTGTTCTTGATTATTTTTTTCATTTTTGTTATTCATTTACTTCATTACTTTGGCTGTTTTTCTTCATTTTGTTGTTTTTATTTTTATTTTTAATCATTTTCGTCTTTATTTACTCTTTTTTTTGCTTATTTTTCCACATTATTTATCATTTTCTACATTTATTTTTCTTCATTTTTGTTCATTTGATCCACTGTCATAGATCCAACTCCATGGGTTTTACTGGTGAGTCAGTGTTATAGAAAATGACAAACTGTTTTTTACATCAGTTATTTCCACATATTTCTTCAATTTTGTTCAGTTTATGGATTATTTTCTTCTTGTTGATAATTTTTTTCTTTTTTTTATTCATTTTATTCATTACTTTGGCTTTTCTGGTCCCATTTATTGGTTATTTTTTTAATTTTCTACTTTATTACCTCTGCCAAGGAGGTTATGTTTTTGCCAGGGTTTGTTTGTTTGTTTGTTGTTTGTTTGTTTGTTTGTCTGTCCGTTAGTGTGCAACATAACTCAAAAAGTTATGGACAGATTTGGATGAAATTTTCATGGTTTGTTGGAAATGGGATAAGGAAGAAATGATTAAATTTTGGTGGTGATCGGGGGTGGGGGGGCCCACGGGGGGGGCCACTGATCAGCCTTGGCGGAGGTCTGCGCTCTCCGAGTGCTTCTAGTTTTACTCTTTTTTATTGCTTATCTTTTCACATTATTCCTAATTTTCTACATTTTTTTCTCAGTTTTTGCTCATTTTCTCCACTGTCATAGATCCAACCTCATGGGTTTTACTGGTGAATCAATGTTTGTAGAAGATAAATAACTGAATTTTACACGAATTATTTCCTCATATTTCTTCAGTTTTGTTCAGTCTGTGGCTTTTTTTGTTCTTGTTGATTTCATTTTTGTTATTAATGTTTTCCTTTTTATTCATTACTTTGGCAATTTTTGTTCATTTTGTTGCTTTTTTTTTTCGCATTATTTATCATTTTCTACATTTTTTTCTTCATTTTTGCTAATTTTCTCCACTGTCATTGATCCAACTCCATGGGTTTTACTGCTGAATCAATGTTTGTAGACGATAAATAACTATATTTTACACCAATTATTGGCATGTATTGATATAATTATTTAATCAACAGGTATTAAACAGTTTCTATAAGTAGATGGTTTTGGTTAAAGGTGCATATTGGGGTCTTTTTTTGCTCTAAATCACCTCTTCTACATTTGAACCCTATTATTCTGTGTTAAAACCCAAACGTTAGCCCACATACCTTCATTTCCACTGAATCTACAACAGGCCATTTCTGGGCTGAGCTTCATTTTCTTAATCAGATTAAACTTCAAACCGTCAGGAGGCTGAGGCTGAGGCTGTATCCTCTCGGGGATGCACAGAAAGAAATCCTGCAAAAGGTTTCACATCTCTCTCCTGGGAGAAAATATGTGCATAAGAAAAAAAAAAAAAAAAAAAGAAGAAATAATAAGAAAGGAAACAAATAAGTTTGCACTTCTGGGCAAAAACATGGCAGAGCGAATGTGTCGGGTACTTTCATCGGAGTTAATTAGCAGACTCCTTAAACGTATGTGCATGTTGATGTCGGACTGGTAGCAGATAGAAAGCGCTTTTATAAATTGTCTAAAATGGCGAGGGTGTGATATCTTATTAATTAATCTTGTGCTCGACGTTAGCGAAAATGCCCTCCGGCCAAATGCATGGGAATCAAAGCGAACAGGCTGTGTATGTGATGCATTAGTTAAAGTGGGAGATAAATATTTTGGATGGTTTGATGTCAGGATCCCTCTTGCATTTATAGCAGCGGCAGACGGAACAAAAGAACGACCAAGAAAAAGAAAACCCAAAGCATTCTGGGCCTTTCAAAGCCAACACTAAACGGCTCAAACGGGTCAGAGCCGATGACCATGAACCAGTGATTCCAACAAAGTTCTTCAGTTTGGTTCAGTTTGGGGATTATTTTGTTCTTGTTGCGGATTTTTTTTTTTTTTTTTTTAATTCATTTTATTGATTACTTTGGCTTTACTGGTTCATTTTGTTGGCTATTTAATTAATCTATTTATTTATTTATTTATTTTTGCTCAATTTTTTTTTTTTTCCTTGATTCAAGATTTTTTGGCTGAATTCAAGATTTTTCTTTTTTTAAAATTATGATTATTATTATTTTTTTATTAATTCAAGATTTTTTGGCTTAATTAATTTTTTTCCCCCTTTTTTTTTAATTAATTCAAGATTTTTTTTGGCTTAATTCAAGATTTTTTTGTTTTTGCTTAACTCGTTTTTTTTTTTTTTTTTGCTTAATTCAAGATTTAGATTCTTTGCTTAATTAATTATTTTTTGCTTAATTCAAGATTTTTTGGTTAATTCAAGATTTTTTTGTTTTTGTTTTTGCTTATTTTTTATTTTATCGTAATTTTTAAATTTTTATTTTGTATTTATTTTTGCTTAAGTCAAGATATTTTTGCTTAATTCAATTTTTTTGGGGTTAATTCAAGATTTTTCAACTATCCTGAATGGAAAACTTAACATTTACCAACATTTATCTGAGAACCTGTTGTCCATACACACTGTGGACGTGTGCTCTGGCTTTTTTTTTTTTTTCAGTTGGTTCGTTTAATTGATTACTTTGGCTGTTCTAGTTCATTTTGTTGACTATTTAATTAATTTCCCTCCCTCCCTCCCTTTTTTTTTTTTTTTTTTTAATTATTTTGTTTTTTTTCAACATTTTTCAGTTTGTGGCTTTTTTTTTTTTTTTTTTAATCATTTTCTACCTTGTTTTACTCAGTTTTTGGTAACTTTTTCCACATTATTTATCATTTTGTACATTTTTTTCTTCATTTCTGTTGATTTTCTCCACTGTCATTGATCCAACTCCATGGGTTTTACTGGTGAATCAATGTTGTAGAAGATGACGGCGTTTCCACAGTAACTACGGAGCCTCTGAATGTCCAAATATGGTCATATCTGATGACCATGAAAAGATGAAGAACTGTATATTACAGCACTTATTTCAACATATTTCTTCAATTTTGTTCAGTTTGTGGCTTATTTTAGCCTTGCTACTGTTTTTTTTTTTTTTTTTTTTTCATTCATGTGGTTCATTTTATTGATTACTTTGGTTTTTCTGGTTCATTGTGTTGGCTTAATTTAATTAAGTTACCTTCATTTTTGCTCAGTTTTTTGATTATTTAGTGTATTTTTCAACATTTTTTGGGCCTATTTCATTATTTTTTGCTTCATTTTTTTCAGCGGTGCCAGAACAACAGAACTCCTCTGAAAACTCCAACCATTCAAGGCCTTTAAAAGCCACAGAAACACCGCCGTATGCTTTTTTTTGTTTTGTTCCGTTTCCTTTCAAACCATTTCAGAAGGAAAACCAGTGAGGCCAGGGCACACAAGTAATTAGTCAAATCTTTTTTTTATTTTATTTTATTTATTTTAGCCTGAAGCTGTTGTAAACAAATCAAGTGAAATCCGACTGTGACCTCGCAGAATTTCAATTAAACCACATGAAAAGCATAAATTTATTAAAGAAATACACTTTTAGCGCTAATGGAATATTCACAAGGACGTCTTACGAACCACCAAACACAAACAATCATGTGTAAATATCCACTTTAAAGCCGTCTTTATACACATTTCAGTCGCCTCCGTCACCTGCGCCATCACTTAAAGCTACAGTAACGCCACTGTTTATGGTTGACCTGCATGTACATGTAAATAAACCTGTAATGTCATTGAATGGATGTGTTTCTGAATGGGGTGAAGGATGAGCTGATTGAGTTGAAATCAGCTGAAGGGTGATGTTTCCATAAGTGTTTATTTATTATTTATTTCCTTTACTGTATTAAAGGTCTTTGTCGCCGTAAATTTCCCTTTAAATCACTTTTTTTCATGAGTGTCGATGTAGTCACTAAAACCAGACCTTCTTCAGCTTCTTAGTCTTTAATGAAACCTTCTTTTTTTTAGTTGACGTTTAATTACAACCAGTATGGGATGAAGATGGTCCAGTGTGAAACATGGGCAGATGTGTTTAGTCTTAAGAGTATTAGTTACAGATGTGGTACTTAGACAGAAAACTACACAGTAAACAAGTCAGACTGAACTACAGCTGTGGTTTGAACATCAGTTTAGGCTGAAATCAGGACCAATTCAACCCAGAAAGACTCAGTTCTACTGTAGTGGCAGCTCCCAAATACATTTATCACTTTATTTAACCTTTGGTCAAGTGATTTATAACCATTTATTATCATGTTATCCTCTGTATTTTGCTTTTTTTTCAGTGAAAATCAGGTATTTTATTTAGGTTTTTTTTTTTTTTTTTTTTTTTTTTTTTTTTACATTTTCTCATTCCCTTTGTTCATTTTGTTGGTTCTATCTAAAAAAAAAAAAAAAAAAAAGCTTTTTGTTAATTTTCTTGCCTTTAAAAAAAAATCTTCAATTTTCTTCAGTTTGTGACTGATTTTGTCAGAGTTACTTTTTACATTGTTGATTTATTATTCGTTTTGTCTCATTACTTTGGCTTTTTTTTTTTTTTCATTTTAGCTGATTTTTTGCTTGTTTTTTTCCACATCATTGATCCAACTTCATGGGTTTTACTGGTGAATCCATGTTATAGATGATGGGGTTTCCATGGTAACTCTTGTTGCTAATTTTTTTTTTTTTTTTTTCATTTTGTTCATTTTATTGATTACTTTGGCTGTTTTGGTTCATTTTGTTGGCTATTTAATACATTTTGCTTTTTGAAAAAAATGTTTTTGTATATTTTTCAACATTTTCTTGCCTGTTTCATAAATTTTTTTCTTCAGTTTTGTTCAGTTTGTGGCTTATTTTGTTGATATTACTTATTATTTTGTTGATTTATTGTAAATTTTTATTCCTTTTATTCATTACTTTGGCTGTTTTGGTTCTTTTTTTTGGGGGGGCTTATTTAATTTTTTACTGTATTTGACTCAGTTCTTTTTTTTTTTTTTTCCCCCACATTATTTATCATTTTCTTAGTTTTTCTTCATTTTTTTTTCATTTTATTGCTTTTTTTTTTTTTTTAAACTTTGTTTCACGATTTTTTCCCATTATTTATAGTTTTGTATGTTTTTCTTGACTTTTGTTCATTTTCTCCACTGTCGTTGATCCAACTCCATGGGTTTTACTGGTGAATCAATGCTGTAGAAGATGACGGTGTTTCCACGGTAACTACGGAGCCCTCTGAACGTCCAAATGGGTAAATGTGTCTCTTATTACATCTTATTTTACTATATTATTACTGCTTCTGGGGTGTCCTATTATAAAATGTGTTTTGTTGAAAACTTGTTGATTTTAATGATTGTTTGCAATAATTTTGTACTTAATTTGTAAAATAAAAAATAAAAAAAAAAAACATAAAAAAAATTAAAAAATAAGTACCAGTCAGATTTTCCTGGGCAGCCCTTTGAACACACCTCCTCTTCTCATTCTGACGTTCCATTCTCTTTCAGTTGTCACTGAAAAGTCGTATTCAACCTAATTTGATGTAACTCAATGAGACAGTATTAGATGCAAACATGGCGGACCGAACGCCATCGAGCGGACGCTGCGTCTAAAAACCTGCGACGCTAACGTTCATAAACATTCAGGAGGCCGTGGGTTTGACATGTAACTGCAAAGACAATATATCGTTGACATTTAATGGTCGCAGCGACAACAAACAACACATTTGTTCCAGACCAATCTCAGGTATCGGAGGGTTGTCATGTCCGGGGGGGGGGGGGGGGGGGGGGGGGTTGGGGGGGGTCCCATTTTGCTGACAAATAACCCCCATGAACATGAACATGTGCAGGAGCTCCGGTTGGAGCGGCTCCGTCTGAAATGTCAGGGATAGGTCAGAACTCCACCTGGATAGATTGTGCGGTGGTTGTTTTCGTTGACAGCTGCTGCCCAATTGAACTGTCAGCCCTTAAATGTTGCTCCTTCTGTTCCACGGCTCCGTCATAAAAACAGATTTTCTTTTCGTTTTTTGCTGCGAGTTTCTGCTGGCGATCATAGACCCGTTTCCGCCTCACTGCTCGGAAAATCCATGGCGTGAAATTTTAAGAACCAGAAACAGCGACTGGAGGCCGGGTTGTGGTATTAGAGACATTTGTACATTTGTGTTTGTCTTTGGTCTGTGTTTGTCTTTGGTCTGTGTTTGTCTTTGGTCTATGTTTGTCTTTGGTCTGTGTTTGTCTTGGGTCTGTGTTTGTCTTTGGTCTGTGTTTGTCTTTGGTCGGTGCTTGTCTTTGGTCTGTGTTTGTCTTTGGTCTGTGTTTGTCTTTGGTCTGTGTTTGTCTTTGAGTCTGTGTTTGTCTTTGGTCTGTGTTTGTCTTTGGTCTGTCTTCGTCTTTGGGTCTGTGTTTGTCTTTGGGTCAGTGTTTGTCTTTGGTCTGTGTTTGTCTTTGGTCTGTGTTTGTCTTTGGGTCTGTGTTTGTCTGTGGTCTGTGTTCATCTTTGGTCTGTGTTTGTCTTTGGTTTGTCTTTGTCTTTGGTATGTGTTTGTCTTTGGTCTGTGTTTGTCTTTGGTTTGTCTTTGTCTTTGGTATGTGTTTGTCTTTGAGTCTGTGTTTGTCTTTGGTCTGTGTTTGTCTTTGAGTCTGTGTTTGTCTTTGGTCTGTGTTTGTCTTTGGTTTGTCTTTGTCTTTGGTCTGTGTTTGTCTTTGGTTTGTCTTTGGTCTGTGTTTGTCTTTGGTTTGTCTTTGTCTTTGGTTTGTCTTCGTCTTTGGGTCTGTGTTTGTCTTTGGTCTGTGTTTGTCTTTGGGTCTGTGTTTGTCCGTGGTCTGTGTTCATCTTTGGTCTGTGTTTGTCTTTGGTTTGTCTTTGTCATGTGTTTGTCTTTGAGTCTGTGTTTGTCTTTGGTCTGTGTTTGTCTGTGGTCTGTGTTCATCTTTGGTCTGTGTTTGTCTTTGGTTTGTCTTTGTCTTTGGTATGTGTTTGTCTTTGAGTCTGTGTTTGTCTTGGTCTGTGTGTGTCTTTGAGTCTGTGTTTGTCTTTGGTCTGTGTTTGTCTTTGGTTTGTCTTTGTCTTTGGTCTGTGTTTGTCTTTGGTTTGTCTTTGTCTTTGGTTTGTCTTTGTCTTTGGTCTGTGTTTGTCTTTGGTCTGTGTTTGTCTTTGGTCTGTGTTTGTCTTTGGGTCTGTGTTTGTCTGTGGTCTGTGTTCATCTTTGGTCTGTGTTTGTCTTTGGTTTGTCTTTGTCTTTGGTATGTGTTTGTCTTTGAGTCTGTGTTTGTCTTTGGTCTGTGTTTGTCTTGGTTTGTCTTTGTCTTTGGTCTGTGTTTGTCTTTGGTCTGTGTTTGTCTTTGGTCTGTGTTTGTCTTGGGTCTGTGTTTGTCTTTGGTCTGTGTTTGTCTTTGGTCGGTGCTTGTCTTTGGTCTGTGTTTGTCTTTGGTCTGTGTTTGTCGTTGGGTCTGTGTTTGTCTTTGAGTCTGTGTTTGTCTTTGGTCTGTGTTTGTCTTTGGTCTGTCTTCGTCTTTGGGTCTGTGTTTGTCTTTGGGTCAGTGTTTGTCTTTGGTCTGTGTTTGTCTTTGGGTCTGTGTTTGTCTGTGGTCTGTGTTCATCTTTGGTCTGTGTTTGTCTTTGGTTTGTCTTTGTCTTTGGTATGTGTTTGTCTTTGGTCTGTGTTTGTCTTTGGTTTGTCTTTGTCTTTGGTATGTGTTTGTCTTTGAGTCTGTGTTTGTCTTTGGTCTGTGTTTGTCTTTGAGTCTGTGTTTGTCTTTGGTCTGTGTTTGTCTTTGGTTTGTCTTTGTCTTTGGTCTGTGTTTGTCTTTGGTTTGTCTTTGGTCTGTGTTTGTCTTTGGTTTGTCTTTGTCTTTGGTTTGTCTTTGTCTTGGGTCTGTGTTTGTCTTTGGTCTGTGTTTGTCTTTGGGTCTGTGTTTGTCCGTGGTCTGTGTTCATCTTTGGTCTGTGTTTGTCTTTGGTTTGTCTTTGTCATGTGTTTGTCTTTGAGTCTGTGTTTGTCTTTGGTCTGTGTTTGTCTGTGGTCTGTGTTCATCTTTGGTCTGTGTTTGTCTTTGGTTTGTCTTTGTCTTTGGTATGTGTTTGTCTTTGAGTCTGTGTTTGTCTTTGGTCTGTGTTTGTCTTTGAGTCTGTGTTTGTCTTTGGTCTGTGTTTGTCTTTGGTTTGTCTTTGTCTTTGGTCTGTGTTTGTCTTTGGTTTGTCTTTGTCTTTGGTTTGTCTTCGTCTTTGGGTCTGTGTTTGTCTTTGGTCTGTGTTTGTCTTTGGTCTGTGTTTGTCTTTGGGTCTGTGTTTGTCTGTGGTCTGTGTTCATCTTTGGTCTGTGTTTGTCTTTGGTTTGTCTTTGTCTTTGGTATGTGTTTGTCTTTGAGTCTGTGTTTGTCTTTGGTCTGTGTTTGTCTTTGGTTTGTCTTTGTCTTTGGTCTGTGTTTGTCTTTGGTCTGTGTTTGTCTTTGGTCTGTGTTTGTCTTGGGTCTGTGTTTGTCTTTGGGTCTGTGTTTGTCTTTGGTCGGTGCTTGTCTTTGGTCTGTGTTTGTCTTTGGTCTGTGTTTGTCGTTGGGTCTGTGTTTGTCTTTGAGTCTGTGTTTGTCTTTGGTCTGTGTTTGTCTTTGGTCTGTCTTCGTCTTTGGGTCTGTGTTTGTCTTTGGGTCAGTGTTTGTCTTTGGTCTGTGTTTGTCTTTGGTCTGTGTTTGTCTTTGGGTCTGTGTTTGTCTGTGGTCTGTGTTCATCTTTGGTCTGTGTTTGTCTTGGTTTGTCTTTGTCTTTGGTATGTGTTTGTCTTTGGTCTGTGTTTGTCTTTGGTTTGTCTTTGTCTTTGGTATGTGTTTGTCTTTGAGTCTGTGTTTGTCTTTGGTCTGTGTTTGTCTTTGAGTCTGTGTTTGTCTTTGGTCTGTGTTTGTCTTTGGTTTGTCTTTGTCTTTGGTCTGTGTTTGTCTTTGGTTTGTCTTTGGTCTGTGTTTGTCTTTGGTTTGTCTTTGTCTTTGGTTTGTCTTCGTCTTTGGGTCTGTGTTTGTCTTTGGTCTGTGTTTGTCTTTGGGTCTGTGTTTGTCCGTGGTCTGTGTTCATCTTTGGTCTGTGTTTGTCTTTGGTTTGTCTTTGTCATGTGTTTGTCTTTGAGTCTGTGTTTGTCTTTGGTCTGTGTTTGTCTGTGGTCTGTGTTCATCTTTGGTCTGTGTTTGTCTTTGGTTTGTCTTTGGTTTGTCTTTGTCTTTGGTATGTGTTTGTCTTTGAGTCTGTGTTTGTCTTTGGTCTGTGTTTGTCTTTGAGTCTGTGTTTGTCTTTGGTCTGTGTTTGTCTTTGGTTTGTCTTTGTCTTTGGTCTGTGTTTGTCTTTGGTTTGTCTTTGTCTTTGGTTTGTCTTCGTCTTTGGGTCTGTGTTTGTCTTTGGTCTGTGTTTGTCTTTGGTCTGTGTTTGTCTTTGGGTCTGTGTTTGTATGTGGTCTGTGTTCATATTTGGTCTGTGTTTGTCTTTGGTTTGTCTTTGTCTTTGGTCTGTGTTTGTCTTTGAGTCTGTGTTTGTCTTTGGTCTGTGTTTGTCTTTGGTTTGTCTTTGTCTTTGGTCTGTGTTTGTCTTTGGTCTGTGTTTGTCTTTGGTTTGTCTTTGTCTTTGGTCTGTGTTTGTCTTTGGTTTGTCTTTGTCTTTGGTTTGTCTTCGTCTTTGGGTCTGTGTTTGTCTTTGGTCTGTGTTTGTCTTTGGTCTGTGTTTGTCTTTGGGTCTGTGTTTGTCTGTGGTCTGTGTTCATCTTTGGTCTGTGTTTGTCTTTGGTTTGTCTTTGTCTTTGGTATGTGTTTGTCTTTGAGTCTGTGTTTGTCTTTGGTCTGTGTTTGTCTTTGGTTTGTCTTTGTCTTTGGTCTGTGTTTGTCTTTGGTCTGTGTTTGTCTTTGGTTTGTCTTTGTCTTTGGTCTGTGTTTGTCTTTGGTTTGTCTTTGTCTTTGGTTTGTCTTCGTCTTTGGGTCTGTGTTTGTCTTTGGTCTGTGTTTGTCTTTGGTCTGTGTTTGTCTTTGGGTCTGTGTTTGTCTGTGGTCTGTGTTCATCTTTGGTCTGTGTTTGTCTTTGGTTTGTCTTTGTCTTTGGTATGTGTTTGTCTTTGAGTCTGTGTTTGTCTTTGGTCTGTGTTTGTCTTTGGTTTGTCTTTGTCTTTGGTCTGTGTTTGTCTTTGGTATGTGTTTGTCTTTGGTCTGTGTTTGTCTTTGGTTTGTCTTTGTCTTTGGTCTGTGTTTGTCTTTGGTTTGTCTTTGTCTTTGGTATGTGTTTGTCTTCGGTTTGTCTTCGTCTTTGGGTCTGTGTTTGTCTTTGGTCTGTGTTTGTCTTTGGGTCTGTGTTTGTCTTTGGTCTGTGTTTGTCTTTGGGTCTGTGTTTGTCTTTGGTCTGTGTTTGTCTTTGGTCTGTGTTTGTCTTTGGGTCTGTGTTTGTCTGTGGTCTGTGTTCATCTTTGGTCTGTGTTTGTCTTTGGTTTGTCTTTGTCTTTGGTATATGTTTGTCTTTGAGTCTGTCCTCGTCTTTGGGTCTGTGTTTGTCTTTGGTCTGTGTTTGTCTTTGGTCTGTGTTTGTCTTTGGGTCTGTGTTTGTCTTTGGTCTGTGTTTGTCTTTGGGTCTGTGTTTGTCTTTGGTCTGTGTTTGTCTTTGGGTCTGTGTTTGTCTTTGGTCTGTGTTTGTCTTTGGTCTGTGTTTGTCTTTGGTCTGTGTTTGTCTTTGGTATGTGTTTGTCTTCGGTTTGTCTTCGTCTTTGGGTCTGTGTTTGTCTTTGGTCTGTGTTTGTCTTTGGGTCTGTGTTTGTCTTTGGTCTGTGTTTGTCTTTGGTCTGTGTTTGTCTTTGGTCTGTGTTTGTATCAGTGCAGAGGAGCGTCTTCTGCCTCCACCTCTGCTCAGATATTTACTGTCAGTCAGAACCAACACTGGGTTCAACTGTCGAGAAAGTTCACGATAATCTGTAACAAAATACTGGAAGGTCATCTGTGTGTGTGTGTGTGTGTTTGTGTGTGAGTGTGTGTGT
This sequence comes from Sphaeramia orbicularis, assembly GCF_902148855.1. NCBI lineage: Eukaryota > Metazoa > Chordata > Actinopteri > Kurtiformes > Apogonidae > Sphaeramia > Sphaeramia orbicularis. The sequence goes on from NC_043974.1 coordinate 46,120,507, forward strand.
GTGTGTGTGTGTGTTTCTGCACAGCTCTGACAAACTCAAACATTATTATTAACTGTCCAGTTTGGTTCCTACCGTTGAGAAACAGATTTTTTGCTTAATTCAAGGTTGTTGTTTTTTTTTGGGTAATTCAAGATTTTTTTTTCTAATTAGGAATGCATTTCTTTTGTTAATTCAAGATTTTTTTTGTTAAGTCAAGAGTTTTGTTTTTTTTTTTGCTTAATTCAGGAGGTTTTTTTTTTGTTAATTCAAGATTTTCTTTTTTGTTTAATTCAAGAGTTTTTGTTAATTCATGAATTTTTTGTCTTAATTCAAGACTTTTTTTTAATCTTAATTCAAGACTTTTTTTTTAATTCAAGGTTTTCTTTTAGTTTTTGCTTCTTTTTTTGGTAATTCAAGTTTTTTTTCTTAATAACAGAAGTTTTTTGTTAATTCATTTGTTCTTTGTTTAATTCAGTATATTTGTTTTGGGGGGGGGGGGGGTAATTCAAGATGTTTTTTTTTTTTTTTTTGCTTAATTCAAGATTTTTTTTGTTAATTCATGATTTTCTGTTTTTGCTTAATTCAAGATTTTTTTTGTTAATTCAAGATTTTTTTTCTTAATTCAAGACTTTTTAAAAAAATCTTAATTCAAGACTTTTTTGTTAATTCAAGGTTTGTTTGTTTTTTTGGTTAATTCAAGAATTTCTTTTTCTTAATTCAAGATTTTTTGGGGGTAGTTCGAGATTTTTTTTCTTAATTCAATATTTTTTGTTAATTCAATTTTTTTTTTTTTTTTTTGCTTAATTCAAGCAAAAAAAAAAAAAAAAAAAAACTTGAATACAGCAAAAAAAAAATCTGTTTCTCAACAGTAGGAGCAAAACTGGACAGTATTCTTAAAAATCTTGGATTCAGCAACAATAAATAAATAAATAAAAAATAAAAAATAAATAAATAAATCTTGAATCAAGAAAAAAAAAAAAAATCTTGAATTAAGCAAAAAAAAAAATCTGCCAGTGAAAATCCTCTAGGTCAGATTAGTGTAAATCAGATTGTCCAGATCTATTGTGTATGTCAGTTCTTATATTTCAGTGTACAGTTCCTCTGTAGGTGATTCTGTCTGATTTGAAGTGTGATCAGATATTTGGACTAAAAAATGAAAAACATACACTTGGTCAGATTTACATTTTTGCAGTGTGATATTTTTGCCGTATCGCCCACCCTTACATTAGCAGTAGCATTAGCGTTAGCGTTAGCACTGAGCGGTCTCGTGGTCCAGTTTTGTAAACTGGGGTCCTGACGACACCTACGCCTGTTTGCTCGGTCTCGTCCAGCTACAGTTTGAGGACTCGGGCTCCGTCAGAACGACGCCTCCTCGTTCCCGTGGGCTGATCAATGCGGAGGGGCAGCGGGGGGTAATTACGCCCATCATTTAATGTAATAGGAACAAGAACAGAGTCTGATGTGATCTGATCTCCATCTCATGTCCCCGTTCACCTGCCAGAAATTAATCAAGTCAAAATGCAGTGGCAGCGCCAAATTAGCTTCTTTTTTTTTTTTTTTAAACAGAAAGCTACGCATCCGGGCCACCTTCGATTGATATTAAAAAAGGCCTGTGGACCATGCAGGTTTCAATTACCTTAGAGAATCACAACATGAAAAGACTGTAAATTGATTTTCTTTCATACATCCTGGAGCCTCAACAGTAAAGGAGGTGGAGACCTTCATATACGTCTGCGTATGGATGGGTTCACTTTGGCGCAAATTTCTGGAACTTTAGTTCTCTTTACAGTCGGAGTGAATGTGTTTAACTTTATCAGACTTATTGGATGATGGAGGACAATCTGACTATTGTAATTATCTGGATGTGTTAATTTTTATTATCATTATTATTATTTATTTTTTTTTTTTTAACATGAAGCTTGGATTGGATGCTTTTCATCATTTTTTAATAAAGTAATATAGTTTTGTTTTTAACTTAAGAAACGCTGCTGGAGTTTCCATAATTAACGTAGTTGTATGCAGTACCGACGTTCCAAACTCTGACCAGCAGAGGGCAGTTTTAGGACCAATAATAGGACCAAAACTACAAACGTATTCACAGACTGGATCAGTCAGAGACGAAAAGATAAACATTAACGTTTCCACATCTGAACTATGGAATCGTCAAGTATTCTTCTTCAAAAACTAAAACTTAGAGGCCTGATTTTAACAGTCGCTCATGGTAAAAATGTTGATAATGTTCATACGTTGCATCAGTTGATAGTTTACATTATAGCCCTGTTAGCTTAGCCCTGTTAGCTTAGCTCTGTTATCTTAACTCTGTTATTAAGCCTGGTATCTTAACTCTATTAGCTTAGCCCTGTTAGCTTAGCCCTGTTAGCTTAGCTCTATTAGCTTAACTCTGTTATTTAGGCCTGTTATCTTAACTCTATTAGCTTAGCCCTGTTAGCTAAACCCTGTTAGCTTAGCTCTGTTAGATTAGATCCTCATTGCCTGTTTTTAAATCTCTTTTTATTTAAATATTACAACTTCATTCTTGTTAAATGATGAGTTTATTCTCAAAGTTTTATGACTTTATTCTCAAACATTACGACTTTATTCTCATTAAATGAGGGTTTTTTTAACTACAAATTTATTCTCATTATATTACGACTTTATTCTCAAAATATTACAACTTCATTTCTAATTAAATTACAACTTTATTCTCATATATTATGACTTTATTGTCATTCAAATGAGTTGTTTTTTTTTTTTTAACTACGATTTTATTCTCATTATATTACAACTTATTCTCAAAATATTATGACTTTATTCTTGAAATAGTACGACTTTATTCTTGAATATGATGACTTTTTCCTTGTTAAATATGCTTGTTTCTTTGGGTTTTTTTTTACTATGACTTCATTCTCATCTATTACAACTTTATTCTTGAAATATACAAATTGTTCTCAAAGTATGTGTAACTTTATTCTAAAAATTACATTATTTCTCAAAATAGTACGACTTTATTCGTGACATATTACGACTTTATTCTCATTAAATGAGTTTTTTTTTAACTATAACTTTATTCTCCTTACTTTCTGATTTTATTCTCATTACATTCTGACTTTATTCTCATTATATTCTGACTTTATTCTCATTGTATTCCTGACTTATTCTCATTATATTCTGACTTTATTCATTGTATTCTGATTTTATTCTCATTACACTGACTTTATTCATTATATTCTGACTTTATTTCATGTATTCTGACTTTGTTCTCATTATATTCTGACTTTATTCTCATTGTATTCTGACTTTATTCTCATTGTATTCTGACTTTATTCTCATTGTATTCTGACTTTGTTCTCATTATATTCTGACTTTATTCTCATTATATTCTGACTTTATTCTCATTGTATCTGACTTTTATTCTCATTGTATTCTGACTTTGTTCTCATTATATTCTGACTTTATTCTCATTATATTCTGACTTTATTCTCATGTACTGACTTATTCTCCTTATATTCTGACTTTATCTCCTTATATTCTGACTTTATTCTCATTATATTCTGACTTTATTCTCCTTATATTCTGACTTTATCTCCTTATATTCTGACTTTATTCTCATTATATTTCTGACTTTATTCTCATTATCTGACTTTTTCTCCTTATATTCTGACTTTATTCTCATTAATTCTGACTTTATTCTCCTGATATTCTGACTTTATTCTCATTATATTCTGACTTTGTTCTCATTATATTCTGACTTTATTCTCATTATATTCTGACTTTATTCTCATTATTTCTGACTTATTCTCATTATATTCTGACTTTATTCTCATTATATTCGACTTTATTCCATTAATTCTGACTTTATTCTCCTTATATTCTGACTTTATTCTCATTATATTCTGACTTTATCTCATTATATTCTGGACTTTTTCTCCTTATATTCTGACTTTATCTCCTTATATTCTGACTTCATTCTCATTATATTCTGACTTTATTCCCTTATATTCGACTTTATCTCATTATATTCTGACTTTATTCATTATATTCTGACTTTATTCTCTTATATTCTGACTTTATTCTCATTATATTCTGACTTTATTCTCCTTATATTCTGACTTTATTCTCATTATATTCTGACTTATTCTCATTATTCTGACTTATTCTCCGTTATATTCTGACTTTATTCTCCTTATATTCTGACTTTATTCTCATATATATTCCTTTATTCTCATTATATTCTGACTTTATTCTCATTATATTCTGACTTTATTCTCATATATATTCTGACTTTATTCTCCTATATTCTGACTTTATTCTCATAATATTCTGACTTTATTCTCGTAGTGACAGTTTGTTCTTATTTTCTTACGTGGCCCTCATGTGTCTCGTACAAACGTTCACACCAGCTCCAACAGAAGTGCAGTTTACGGTTTTCCTTCCACACTGATGCGTGACATTCGGAGCCTGATCGTTCCCATATTAACTGTGAAGTCACATGGCCTGAAGGTTTTCTCATTTCCTTTAAATCTTTGAATTAATGAAGCCGGTGCTGTGGGAACACAGTAGAAGCTCTTCATACACAGTTCCAGTCTGGGCTCGACTCCCCCCTGTTCTTTTTGCACATGTATGCGGGCGCAGACACACGGAGCCAGTGCAGTCGCCATAAGGCGGAGGCAGATAATAGATTAGGCGACTGTAAGCAGATTTGGGCGTGCGCTTTTACTTAAAGGCAGATCAATTCAGCGGCTGTAACAGGCTTGGGAAATCAAAACCGTTAAATGGAAAATACATTTATTAATTCAATCGCTTAGTTCAGGTTCAGCTCCTTTCCCTCAAATTAAGTTGCTGGATTTCACAGATATTAACAGGAAGAAAAGAAGGGCACGGCACGGCAACATGGAAACATGGAAACATGGCAACATGGAAACATGGAAACATGGCAACATGGAAACATAGAAACATGGCAACATGGCAACATGGTGGCATGGTGGTGGTGGTGGTGGTGTGATGGATGGTGACAGAGATGGAGTCTCTAGTCAGTTTGACTTCAGCTGAGGACGGTCTGAGGAAGGAGGACGAGAGGAAGGAAAGGAAGGAAGGAAGGAAGGAGGAAGGAGGGAAGGAATGAGGAAGGGAGGGAGGGAGGAGGGAGGGAGGGGGAATAAGGAAATAAATAATCAATGAATGATGAATAAATAAATAAATAAACTGAGTGAAGGAAGGAAGGAATAAGTAAATAAATAAGTAAATAAGTAACAATGAATGAATGAAATA
>NC_043974.1:46125766-46193266 GCF_902148855.1 Sphaeramia orbicularis
TACTTTTTTCTCTATATTTAACTTTTCTTAAGTGATTTATTGCCATTTATTAAATATTATCCTCTGTATTTTGTGGGGGTTTTTTTCAGTAAATATCAGGTATTTTCCTAGATTTAATTGACTGATCATGTAGATGTTCATCAAAATTCACATTAAAGTTCAGGATGTTTCGATCAAAAACACACAAAACTGACAAAAAGGTGTCTGTTTAGATTTTCAAAACTTTGTAAACAAACAACACATATTTAACTGTAATATGTACAGGGTGGGGAAGCAAAATTTACAATATTTTGAGGCAGAGATTGAAAGACAGTGTATGACCAGTTAGTTTATTGAAAGTCATGAGAATTTATTTGCCACAAGAAAATGTCCATAATAGAAAATGTTTTGATTCTATGTGTCCTCCTTCTTTCTCAATAACTGCCTTCACACGCTTCCTGAAACTTGCGCAAGTGTTCCTCAAATATTGGGGTGACAACTTCTCCCATTCTTCTTTAATAGTATCTTCCAGACTTTCTGGTAATAGTTTTGCTCATAGTCATTCTCTTCTTTCCATTATAAACAGTCTTTATGGACACTCCAACTATTTTGGAAATCTCCTTTGGTGTGACGAGTGCATTCAGCAAATCACACACTCTTTGACGTTTGCTTTCCTGATTACTCATATGGGCAAAAGTTTGTGAAAAGGTATGGATAATAGTGTTAGGTATGATTATGACATCAGTATATGTTGGGTTCAAAACAACTGACGTAGTGTCTGCTGAGAAAAAACAACTAAATGTTCAGTGTACATTTTGCTTCCCCACCCTGTACATATGTGTATATATATATATATATATATATATATATATATATATATATATATACACACACATATATATATATATATACACACATATATATATATATATATATATATATATATGTGTGTGTGTGTGTGTGTGTGTGTGTGTGTGTATAAACAAATTTTTGAAATTAAATTTTTATGCAAAATATAAACTGAAAAGAAAAATTAAAAAAAAATTGGTCATCAATTAATAAACAAACCTTTCATCAACAAAAAATAATCATCTCATCTACTGAAATAAACTCATTTTCATCCATCCATCCATTTTAATAAAATACAATATAAATGTTCTTCAAATGTTACCAAAGCTTCAACAATATGATTGACAATAAAAGTATTATATGAATGTATTTATTGAGTTTTACATTTCAGCATTAATTCTTATTATTATTTTGTATTCTGTACATGATGACTTATTTAATGTATTTTTTCCAAAGAAATTTCGAGTACCCAAAAAATCACCTAAGAACATCCAAACAATCACCAAAAACTACCTAAAAATCACACCAAAAATCATCTACAAATCATCAAAAAACCACTTAAAAAAATCACCTAAAAGCCACATGAAAACCACCCTAAAAACCACCTAAAAACCACCTAAAAACCACCCTAAAAACCACCTAAAACCCACCCTAAAAACCACCTAAAAACCACCCTAAAAACCACCTAAAAACCACCCTAAAAACCATCCTAATAACCACCTAAAACCCACCCTAAAAACCACCCTAAAACCCACCCTAAAACCCACCTTAAAAACCACCTAAAAACCACCTAAAAACCACCTAAAACCCACCTTAAAACCACCTAAAAACCACCCTAAAAACCACCTAAAAACCACTCTAAAAACCACCTAAAAACCACCCTAAAACCACCTTAAAAACCATCTAAAAACCACCCTAAAAACCACCTAAAAACCACCTTAAAAACCACCTAAAAACCACCTAAAAACCACCTTAAAACCACCTAAAAACCAACTTAAAACCACCCAAAAACCACCTAAAAACCAACTTAAAACCACCCTAAAAACCACCTAAAAACCAACATAAAACCACCCCGAAAACCACCTAAAAACCAACTTAAAACCACCCCAAAAACCACCTAAAAACCACCTAAAAACTACCCTAAAACCACCCAAAAACCACCTAAAAACCAACTTAAAACCACCTAAAACCACCCTAAAAACCACCTTAAAAACCACCCTAAAAACCATCTAAAACCACCTAAAAACCACCTAAAAACCATCTAAAAACCACCTAAAAACCATCTAAAAACCACCTAAAACCACCCTAAAAACCATCTAAAAACCACCTAAAACCATCTAAAAACCACCTAAAAACCATCTAAAAACCACCTAAAAACCACCTAAAAACCATCTAAAAACCACCTAAAAACCATCTAAAAACCACCCTAAAACCATCTAAAAACCACCTAAAAACCACCTAAAAACCACCTTAAAAATCACCTAAAAACCCCCTAAAAACCACCCTAAAAACCACCTAAAAACCACCCTAAAAACCATCTAAAAACCACCTAAAAACCATCTAAAAAACCATCTAAAAACCACCTAAAAACCATCTAAAAACCACCTAAAAACCACCCTAAAAACCACCTAAAAACCATCTAAAAACCATCTAAAAACCACCTAAAAACCATCTAAAAACCATCTAAAAACCACCTAAAAACCATCTAAAAACCACCCTAAAAACCACCTAAAACCACCCTAAAAACCCACCTAAAACCACCTAAAAACCACTCTAAAAAACACCTAAAACCACCCTAAAAACCACCTAAAACCACCCTAAAAACCACCTAAAAACCACCCTAAAAACCACCCTAAAAACCACATGAAAACACCTAAAAACCACCTTAAAAACCACCTAAAAACCACCTAAAAACCACCTTAAAAACCACCTAAAAACCACCCTAAAAACCACCTTAAAAACCACCTAAAAACCACATGAAAACCACCTAAAAACCACCTAAAAACCACCCTAAAAACCACCTAAAAACCACCTAAAAACCACCCTAAAAACCACCTAAAAACCACCTAAAAACCACCTAAAAACCACCCTAAAAACCACCTAAAAACCACCTAAAAACCACCTAAAAACCACCTAAAAACCACCTAAAACCCCCCAGAGCTGGACCCGTTCAGACCCCCTCCACTGTAAAAGGGTTCTCCACAGCTGAGGGTTGAAGGCTGGTGTATTAAAGTCGGAGCTGCTGCAGACTTCTGCAGATGCGCTGATGGTCACCTGCGTTAATCCCGGTCCTGAACCGGCTCCTCGTCCACTAATGGCCCATCCATCTGGACCGCCGCCCCGGCACAAAGAGCTCCGTTCCCCTGTTCTCTGCACTTGTTTCCACAGCTCTCTCTCCTCTTTTACACTGTGAATGATAGCACCCCAGTGGCATTGTGGGTGATAAATAAATCCTGCAGGAAATAGGAACTGGATCTTGGAGGGGGGGTGGGGTGGGGGGGTGCAATGGGGAAAAAAAAGATCAATGCGTCTTTTAATTATCAGTGTGGCTAAAGCGTACTATTGGGTTCAGCGTCAGCAGCTACAGGCACTAGATCTATTACAGCGACTTTAGAAGCGCATATTACAACCGACGTTCCACACGGATTCATTACAGACGGGAAATGTGCTCGTCTGAGTCGTCTCCCACACTTTCATTTCACATTACTAGAGACGTCGGCACAAATCGCACCTTAATCCTGCAGTTTTTGGTCAATGAAATGTGAGAGGAAGTGCCAGTTTTCACTTATTATAATGAAAAAACCTCTTTATGAAGACTCCATCTGGTCAAATATTCTGTTTGTTTCCTGCTGTGTTCACACATACTGTCACATGTTGGTTGTAAAACTCTTCTTCTTCACTTGTTGTAACATCCATCAACATTATTTTTTTGTTAATGTGACTAGTTATGCAAAATTACCCCAAAAACATTGAAAAATCACCCCAAAACCACATACCAATCTCCCAAAAACCACCTAAAAACCACCAAAAAAAAGTCATCCAAAAACAAACTAAAAACACTCAGAACCCACCAAAAACTCACCTAAAAAAAAACACCCTAAAATCACCCAAGAACTACTTGAAAATTACCATTAAAACCACTCAAAGCCAACCAAAACATTCACCCAAATATCACCCAAAAAAACATTCAAAAACTACTTAAAAATCACCTTAAAAACCACTCAAAAACCGCCCAAAAATCACCTAAAAATCACCCAAAAACTACTTAAAAATTACCCTAAAAACCACTCAAAAACCACCCAAACATCACCTAAAAATCACCGAAAAACTACTTAAAAATCACCTTAAAAACCACTCATACACCACCCAAAAATCACCCAAAAACTCACACAAAACCCACCAAAAAAAAATCACCTTAAAAACATCCAAAAACTACTTAAAAATCACCTTAAAAACCACTCATACACCACCCAAAAATCACCTAAAAACTCACACAAAACCCACCAAAAAATCACCTTAAAAACATCCAAAAACTACTTAAAAATCACCTTAAAAACCAATCAAAAACCACCTTAAAATCCCCCCAAAACTACACAAAAATCACCTAAAAACTCACACAAAAGCTACTTAAAAATCACCCCAAAACCCACTCAAAAACCTTCCCCAAATCACCTAAAAATCACTCAAAATCACTTAAAATCACCCTAAAACCACATAAAAAAAACCACCCAAAAAATTACCACCCAAAAAAATCCCCTAAAAACCTCCTAAAAATCCTCCCCAAAACCACCTGAAAACAAACTCTGTCCATTTTATAATAATACACGTTCTAAAATGATTGAGTTTCCTGGTGTAATTGAAGGTTTTTTTTTTGCTTAATTCAAGATTTTTTCTTAAACTTAATTGAAGTTTTTTTTTTTTTCGTTTGCTTAATTCAAGATTGTTTCCTTAATTCAAGCTAATTTTTTTTTATTTTTTTTGCTTAATTCAGTTCAAGACAGTGGAATTTTTGCACTTGGCACAAACATCCCATGGGCCGACCTGGACCCTTTGGCTTTGGCCCTGGGCCGCATGTTTGACCCCCCTGGTCTAATGTGTAATTACCTGTTTATTACTGTTGTTACAGTTGTTGTTTGGTTCCTGTTTGTTTTGTAATATGAATCATATGTTTCTATTCAGTGTTGTGCTGCTACTGGAACATTTATTTCCTGAGCGATCAATAAATATTTACAGTATCTAATCTAATTATAACTTATTCAACTGTGCGTTAAAACCAAAACGCAGCTTTAAACCAGCTGTGATCTGACGTGAACTATTGGAACCGGTGAAGTCGTTGCTGTGCTGTGGGTGTTTCCACAGAGGGTGGATGTGATTGGTGGATGCAGCAGCTCCACCAGACTGAAGGTGTCCACCTACACCACAGAGATCTGAGCACAAAGTCTGAGAAAAGCAGCTGAAAGGGTTTTTACAGCCGCCTGCTGGAACAGCCTTCTGAATATTAATGCGGTGTGGGGGGGTGGACTTCTGAGCCGGTCCTGTTGGGGGGGTGGACTTCTGAGCCGGTCCTGTTGGTCAGGTGGACCAGGAGTCGGACCGGGTTTGTGCATGCTTAATTCTTCTCAGTTGTCCCAGTTAATCCTTGAGTGCTTGAGGTTCAGGCAGATGCAGCGAAGAGAAGGACTGCCAAAAAAGCACATCTGTGCTCCAGGAAAAAAAATACAACGAAAAAGAAAAAAGACTGAAGAGCAAACTGACTTCAGGTAGAAGCATGTGAGAGCTGGTGGGAGGAGTTTAGATGGAGAGGACATTCCACAGAATGAACGAGGGATGAAAAAAAAAAAAACACTCCAGACTTTAGATGAGACACAGGTTTGATCTATCTATCTATCTATCTATCTATCTATCTATCTATCTATCTATCTATCTATCTATCTATCTATCTATCTATCTATCTATCTATCTATCTATCTATCTATCTATCTATCTCTCTCTTTCTCCCTCTCTCTCTATTTTAACTAAAAACCAGTTTTTGTTTCAATCCTCGCTCTCTGTCTAATAACTTTTAAAAAATCGTCTGTTACATGCGAGGGCTTAATAAAAAGAAAATAAGGGAAATTAAATCCATCTATCGTTCTATCTCTCCCTCCCTCTCTCTCTCTCTCTCTCTCTCCCCCCCCCTCTCTATTTTAACTGAAAACCAGCTTTTGTTTCAAACCTCGCTCTCTGTCTAATAACTTTTTAAAATCGTCTGTTACATGCGAGGGCTTAATAAAAAGAAAATAAGGGAAATTAAAATAACATGATTTCTCCAAAGGAAGCAGGAAAATGCGTGTAAACTTCTTATGAATTGTACAATTAAGGCCCAGAAATGCGCTTTAATCTCAGCCTCTCCTCGCCGCAGCAATTTTTCTTCATTAGGGCGAGTTTCTTTTTTTTTTTTGAAGTTTTATGACTTATCCTTACAAACAAATAATTGCAACATACTCCGCAGGGGAATTCCACACATTTTAATCAGCGCTAACCCTCCGAGCTTTTGACGTGGAAAACCCATCCTGCTGCTTTTATTTCTGCTGTTTTCTTCACAGATATATGCATATTCAATACTCATTTGTGATATTGTTTTAACCCCCACAATGAATGACAAACAGCGCCGTCAGAAGGGAAGCACAGCCACATGCACACAGTGACTTCTTCATTAGTCGTTAGTGAAACCTCAGAGCTGCTTTCCTCTGCAGGGCTGTCACTCACACTGAACATGTTCTCGAATGGAGGTTCTCCTGCCATGTTCTACTGAGTACACCCACTGTTAGACCTGCAGGTGTTTAGGGAACATACAGGACATCAAAACCAGGTCTGGAAACAGAAACACTTAGCCTCATATATACTGGATGTGGACAAAAGTATGTGGACACAGTGTATAAGTTATTATACGTTGTGTCCATTTTTCGCTGTTTCACTTTCTATCGCTGCCCTGAAATGTGTCAACACAAGCACAAGTCTGTATTTACAGTCGTGTACAGGAAGCTCTTCTACAGCTAGGTCTGTCGTTATTTAGCGAGTGTCTTTTAGAGTACAGCTGTCCCTCACTTTTCGCAGCCTCGCTGTTTCGCAGATTTTTGCAATTTTGCATGCTTGTTTTTTACTGAGTATGAACGCACATTGTGTTCTGCGTCCTGATTGGCTAAGGAGAACCCACACATTGTGTTCTGCGTCCTGATTGGCTAAGGAGAACCCGCACATTGTGTTCTGCGTCCTGATTGGCTAAGGAGAACCCGCACATTGTGTTCTGCGTCCTGATTGGCTAAGGGAGAACCCGCACATTGTGTTCTGCATCCTGATTGGCTAAGGAAGAACCCACAAATTGTGTTCTGCGTCCTGATTGGCTAAGGGACTGTAGACCATTGTCAATCACTCTCCTCCGTGCCGTGTCTCCTGTTCAGAACAGAATGCGTTCTTTTCGCCAAATTTACACAAATGTTGGATCTGTCGCAGTGTGCCTCTGCAGTGCTGTATGTTTGACAGTTTTCTCTCCGACAAAACCCACAATGTCGACGAAACGTTCCGCACCGACAAAGACACCTGCGGTCGCACCCGAAAGGCAGAGGAAGATGCTAACCATCGCACAGAAAGTTGGACTTCTGGACACGCTGAAGGAAGGGAGAAGTTACGTAAAATTCTTTTAAAAAATGGAATTTTTTGGGTTATTCACAGTTACACTTTTTTCATTTTATTTTACATTTGACATGTAAAATCACAGCCTGTTTTTGACGTTTCATTGATATTTTACTGTATCTTAAAAATACAGGAAAAATCTGTCAAATAAACACAGTGAAAATTCTGTTAAATTACAGATTTTTTTTACAGTGTGGATGACCAATAGTTTTGGAGTCGAACAGTGAAAAACATTCATCGTTATTCATCGTTCCGCGTCTATTTCCTGAACAATCGTGCAGTTCAGTCCAGCTCACAGAACAGAATGCGTGTTAATTATCATTTATATTCACACGGATGTGAAAGTCTGTCCTCTGCTGATCTGTAACGGTAACGGCCTTGAATAGTTTCATAGAAAAATGACACTTTAGAAAAAACACACAGACACTGTTTTGTTCTCATTTTCTGCAGATCAGACTTTATTTTTACCGTTTAAAGGTGAAAAAAAACCATCACATTTAGACTGAATACATGTTATTTACCTTGAATCTATGGAATTAATGTGACTTTTTACTTTTCAGATCAATAATTATGAGCTTCAGTCATAAAAAAAAGCAATTAATCGTGATTAACTACAGCAATTTGTGTCATTATTTTTGTATTCGAGTAATATCTGTACATATTATTCTAATCAGGTAAATGATTATGATTAACATTAATTAGTGCTGGTTTCATAAAGTATATTTACTGTTATGGCAATTTTTATCTATGAGTTTGATGAAGTTATTCATCATTATGTGTTCTGGAGTTATTGATTATCGGTTATTTATTCCCCATTTTTATTGGTTTGACGTTATTATTACAATTAATACTCATATATTTGTCATTATTCAATATAATTATGTGAGTTTTCTTGTGTGTTTATTATTTAGATTTGGGCTATTTTTATAGAATAGAATAGAATAGAATAGAATAGAATAGAATAGAATAGAATAGAATAGAATAGAATAGAACATCCTTTTTTTCATTGTATCTATTATTTATGTTTTTTTTTCCTCTACATATTATTCTAATTAGCAATATTATTATAATTGACATTAATTAGTGGTGGTTTCATAAACTATATTTTCTTTTATGACAGTTTTTATTCATCAGTTTGATCAATTTATTCATCATGATTTGTTCTTGAGTTATTGATTATCAATTATCATTATCAGTGTTACAGTATGTTGTAAATATGTGTGTATAGTTCTAATTACTATTATGGTATTATGTTATTTTATTTATTTATTTATTTTTACACTATCTTTATGCATGCACTTTTTTTTGGGGGGGGGGGGGGGTATTTACATGAGCCAGAATAGAATACATGAACTATGAAATTGTGATTATATATATATATATATATATATATATATATATATATATATATATATATATATATATATATATAATTTTTTTTTCCATTAATATTTACATATTATTCTAATCACCAATATTATCATAACTGACATTAATATGTGCTGGTTCCATCAAATATATTTACTGTTATGGCAGTTTTTATTTATGAATTTGAAGTTATTCATCTTTATTTATTCTTGATTTATTGATTATCATTTGTTAATTATGATTAATTTGATAATTACACTTAAAAAAAAATCTGCAATTTAACAGAATTTTCAGTTTATTTGACAGATTTTTCCTGTATTTTTAAGATACAGGAAAATATCAATGAAATGACAAAAACAGACTGTGATTTTACATGTGAAATGTAAAATAACACAAAAAACTGTTACTGTGAATAACCAAATTTTTTTTTTTTTTTTTTAGAAGAAATGTTTTCTTTTTTCACAGAAAAATACAGCTAAAATACATTTGCAAATGTATCATAATTTCACAAATATTTTTCTATTTATGAGATTAAACTGTTAATTTAAAGTTTAATACTGTAAAAAAAAAAAAAAAAAAAAAAATAATAATAATAATAATAATAAAACGAGATAAAATTACTGACAATTAACCATAACAGAAGTATTAGTTCTGTCAGTTTAACCAGACTTGTTTGTTAATTGACAAATATCTTGTGTAATTACAGGAGGTTTCACAACAAAACTGTTGAATAAATGTATTTTTGTGAAAGTATAACATGTATAAGCACTGATAAACTGTCCAAATACAGTTTTTATCAGTGGATTGGACAACTGAGTCTCACTGAAAATTTTAAATATAAATATATATATATATATATATATATATATATATATATATATATATATATATATATATATATATATATATATATATATATACACAGTACAGGCCAAAAGTTTGGACACACCTTCTCATTCTTTGCATTTTCTTTATTTTCATGACTATTTTCATTGTAGATTCTCACTGAAGGCATCAAAACTATGAATGAACTCATGTGGAATTATGTACTTAACAAAAAAGTGTGAAATAACTGAAAACATCTCTTATATTCTAGTTTCTTCAAAGTAGCCACCCTTAGCTCTGATGACTGCTTTGCACACTCTTGCCATTCTCTTGATGAGCTTCCAGAGGTAGTCACCTGAAATGGTTTCCTAACAGTCTTGAAGAAGTTCCCACAGATGCTTAGCACTTGTTGGTCCTTTTGCCTTCACTCTGCGGTCCAGCTCACCCCAAACCATCTCGATCGGGTTCAGGTCCGGTGACTGTGGAGGCCAGGTCATCTGGCGCAGCACTCCATCACTCTCCTTCTTGGTCAAATATCCCTCACACAGCCTGGAGGTGTGTTTGGGGTCATTGTCCTGTTGAAACATAAATGATGGTCCAACTAAACGCAGACCGGATGGAATGGCATGTCACTTCAGGATGCTGTGGTAGCCATGCTGATTCAGGTTGCCTTCAATCTTGAATAAATCCCCAACAGCATCACCAGCAAAGCACCCCCACACCATCACACCTCCCCCTCCATGCTTCACGGTGGGAACCAGGCATGTAGCATCCATCCGTTCACCTTTTCTGCGTCGCACAAAGACACGGCGGTTGGATCCAAAGATCTGAAATTTGGACTCATCAGACCAAAGCACAGATTTCCACTGGTCTAATGTCCATTCCTTGGGTTTCTTGGCCCAAATAAATCTCTTGTGTTTGTTGCCAAGAAATTCCACTAAGTAACCCTGACAAGGCACAGCTATGAAGTGGAAACCATTTCAGGTGACTACCTCTGGAAGCTCATCAAGAGAATGCCAAGAGTGTGCAAGGCAGTCATCAGAGCTAAGGGTGGATACTTTGAAGAAACTAGAATATAAGAGATGTTTTCAGTTATTTCACACTTTTTTGTTAAGTACATAATTCCACATGTGTTCATTCATAGTTTTGATGCCTTCAGTGAGAATCTACAATGAAAATAGTCATGAAAATAAAGAAAATGCGAAGAATGAGAAGGTGTGTCCAAACTTTTGGCCTGTACTGTATATATATATATATATATATATATATATATATATATATATACATACACACATACAAATATATATATACATACATATATGTATGTATGTATGTGTATATATATATATATATATATATATATATATATATATATATACACATACATACATATACACACACACACAAATATATATGTGTGTATATATATATACTGTATATATATATAATTTATAAGTAATTGGATAGTTTTAATACATGTAAATATTCTTTATTAAACATTAAAAACTTAAAAAACAAAAAAAAAGCAAAATCTCATGTAAAGTTAGGGCAAAAACTGTATTTTAATTATGGAAAGTTACTATATTTTTATGAGTTAGGTATTTTCTGATATATAACAGTATTTTTTCGGCACCCATGCTGCCCAAATAATACTGTTTTTTTTTTTTTTTTTTTTTTACAGTGTATCAATGTTCCAATATGGTGCAAATATGCTTGTAGTCTGGATAGTTCCATTATAATTATTTTTATTATTATTATTATTATTATTATTATTATTATTACTCGTCATATTTTGTGAATACTCTTGTGTTGTTTATTATTTCTATTATTTTTTGCATATTTGTAATCAGCCTAACCCACTGTCTGTATAAAATATTTCTGTTTTCGCTGACCCCTCAGGTCTGTCGGACCCTGGTCAGGCCTTTGTGTCGTCATATAAACGTCATGAACCCGTAGAATCCGTATGTTTGCGCCTTAAACCCACAGATGTTAAAGGGCCAACGCAGGCTGAATGAGCGGGCTGAAGTCGGTCAGCAGCGGCCCAGCTGCCCACGCCGACACACATGGACGGCTGGAATATTCACACAGGTGGAAACACGTGTGCTCCCCCGTGGCCCGCGGATGCCGCCGGAGTCGCCCACGCGTGGTTAACGCCATCAGCGCACGCTACACGGGGCTGATAGTGTTTTGTACCGTGGTCTGTCCCAGGGTACAGCCCACTGACCCAGCACTGTTTACTCTGTCATCTGGAGGCATCAGGTAGGGGAGGGGTGGAGGAAGGGGGTGGGGTCAATGTCATGTGACTAACACCGGGTCTGGACACCGATCGATAACGGAGGATGAACAAAAACAAAAACAGGAGCAGGAGTTGTTTGTATTAGATCTGAGTTTATGAACAGTTGTTTCACTGACAATAAACACTGACTTTTTACAGCGTGGTAAATAGTGTTGATGATGCGTCATGGTTTTGTGAGATGTGACGGAAATAAAAGCATCGATGCTGTTGTTGTTGGTTTAACCCTTTAACCCCTGACGTGTCAGCGCTGACACGTTCAGAATGTAGGATTTATTCATTAAATTCAACTGTTTACTCAATAAGAAAAATGTCCAGTGGTGCTGAAAGAATAGACCTTGTTCCATCTACAGACATCTGAGCATGCTCAGTTCAAGCCCCGCCCCCTGTGGAATGGGGGGTAAAAACACAGAGCAAGTGAGTGAGATCGACTCACTATAAAAATAGTGGGTTGTTTTGTTTTTTTATTTTCAGTTTTTTTTGTTTGTTTTTTGCAGTGTTGTGATGATTTTCAGTTATTAATTTTTTTATTATTGTTGGTACAATTAGACATGAAACATTTCACTGTTTGATGAAGTTGTTTTACTGAGTCAGTAAATTCAGAGTTCAGCATTAGATCAACTCTGATCAGCTGGTGTCATGTAGACCTGCCCCCTTTAAGGTAAGGTAAGGTAAGGTAAGGTAAGGTAAGGTAAGGTAAGGTAAGGTAAGGTAAAATAAGGTAAGGTAAGGTAAGGTAAAATAAGGTAAGGTAAGGTAAGGTAAAATAAGGTAAGGTAAGGTAAGGTAAAATAAGGTAAGGTAAAATAAGGTAAGGTAAGGTAAAATAAGGTAAGTTCAGTTTTTCTTGTCATTGTACTGTCATACTTTGTACATAGTTCAATGAAACTGGAAGTCTGCCTCACATACCTTTTTTTCCTCCGACAGTTCACCTCTTACCTTTGAACCATTTCAGCTGTTCATTGGACTGGAACTGCAGGAATTTACAAACAAAACTGGAAAAACTGGGGTGTTCTAAAACTTTGGACCCCACCGGTCCAAAGTTTTAGAACTACAACTTTGGACCGGTGGGGTGTGTGTCTGTCTCTCTGTCTCTGTCTCTCTCTCTCTCTACATATATATATATATATGTATACATATATATACAAATCTTCTTGTGTCCCACCTGGGCGGTGTGTCCTTCAGACTGGGTCCTCTACCAGAGGTCTGGGAGTCTGAGGGTTCTGTTCTGGATCTTCTCTGTTCCTAGGACTGTTCTCTGTTGGACTCAGATCTCAGATGTTGTTCCTGGTCTCTGCTGGTTTCATCCTCTCAGTTTGGGGGTCACTGCCTCTAGTACCCCCCCACCCCCCACCCCCCATCTCTACTGGTACCACTGTTGCCTTCACACCCACATTTTCTCTCTCCTCTTTCACTTCTTGGTATTTCTCCAGCTTCTCGTGCTCTTTCTTTTTGATGTTCTATCACTTGTGGTTGCTCCATCTATCTCTACCGCTGTCTTTCGATGTTTCTCCTCCTCCACTACGTCAGACTGGTTGGACATCACCATCTTGTCGGTCTGGATCTGGAAGTCCCACAGGATCTGGGCCTGTTTGTTCTCTGTCACCTTCAGGGGTGTCTCCCATCTGGACCCTGGGACCTCCAGTCCAGACTCAGTACAGATGTTCCTGTACACTATGCCCACTACTGGTTATGCTGTTCCATATTTTATTTATTTATATATATATATATATATATATATATATATATATATATATATATATACACACACATACACACATATATATATATATATACATATATATATATACACACACACACATATATATATACACACACACATATACATATATATATATATGTAGTGTGATAGTGATGATAGTGTTTATCATCACAGGTTTTCCCTGGATCCTCTCTGGACCTGCTGCTGTGCTCCTGCCTCTCTCCACCTTCATCGTCATCACTCACTTCTCCATATAGTTCTGACAGTGTTTATTCTACAGTTCCATAGATGTTCTAGTTCAGTTATCTGTGCATGCGTCTCCCCCTACCTCCCCCCTCTCCCCCAGTCTCTCTCTGTCTCTATCACTCTCTCTTTTCTCCTCCTTTACTCTCTCTCTTTAACCCCAGCTGGTCCTGTCACTCGTCCATCCTCAGTCTGGTTCTGCTCCAGGTTTCTGCTGTTAAAGGTACTTTTTCCTTCCTGTCTCCACTCACTGGGGTTTACTCCTGGAGGATTCTGTTGGTTTCTGTAAATCGGCTTCAGTCTGGTTCTGACCAACTCCATATGTAAAGTGTCAGGAGAGAACTTTTGTTATGATTTGGTGCTATATAAATAAAATGTGATTTGATCTATCTCTCCTTTATGTGAAGCACTTTGTAACATGTTGTTTTACAAAGTGCTATATACATAAAGCTTTACTTACTATATATATATATATATATATATATATATATATATATATATATATATATATATATGGTGCACCATAAAGGGGGGGTAAATATTAGGCCTGTAACGGTCCACATACTGAACTGAACCGTTTCAGTTCACACCTGTTCGGTTCGGTCCACAGCTGAACCCAAACGGCACAGTATGAGGAGAAAAAGAAAAAGGAACGAAAGACGATGTTTGATGCGGAACTTTAAATCCACACAAGTTTCACACGGACATATTGAAGGACATGCACATTGACCCAAAATACAAAATAACAGCTGATATAAGGAAAAAAAAACAACAAATCTGATGTGAACCTGGAAGGAACAGACTGCAGACCCTCCACCATCAGTCCAGTCCAGTCTGGGTCAGTTCAGGTTCAGGTGAAAGACAACAACCAGGAAAGAGACGGAGATAAGACGGACGGTGTTTGGCCCCTAGGAACTACGGTAGTTCTAAAACACTGACACTAGCTCTGTCTGTCTGTCACGTACACTGTATAACAGGAATAGAACCCGTAGTTGGACGTTGAAAGTATATAAAGTTTCACTTTCAGTTTGACACCAGTTCCAGTTGTTACAGCACTAATGAAACGCACTGCTATACCCCCAGTCTATACACAGCGTACATACCCCCCCACACATGCTGTGTCCACACTTTATCGATAACTGATTTTCTGAAGGGCCGATAACATTTACCTTCCATGGGGTCCACAACTGGTAGCCGCGCCCCAGATATTATATATACATACCGATTTTTTTAATTTTCTCTTTATATTTTCATTTTTACTAGTTTGTGGTTTTTCTACCTGTGTGTTTCTGTTCCCTTGCTTGTTGTATGTTGCTGCTAAGGGAAATTTCTCCACACTTGGACATATATATAGTTTAACAATAACAGAACTACTAATGATAAAGTAATAAAAATAATAATATAATATAGGCAGAAGTCAGAAAAACTAAATTAATTGTCACAAATACCAAATCAGTCTCTTTAAGGTTAATTTTTGGTCCTCAAAGTAAAAAAAAAAAAAAAAGGAGTTAATTCTGTGTTTTACAAGAGTATTTGGCTCCTTTCCTAATATACATGTACATTTAATTACTCATATTTCAGCTCCTCTACTTATTATGAAGCACGTACTTCTGTACTAAACTGGATGGTAGATAACACTAACGGAGCTGTATGTGTCGTATGTAAACACTGAACAGAGTTAAAAGAACATCCTTGATGGTGTTTTTCCTGTTTTTAAATGACTCACTCTGCTTCACATACACATTATTTGTACATAAATGGAAATGGTGCAGAAGACGTTTGTTGGTGGTTTTCTGCTCTTCATGGTCGGAGTGTGACAAAGCTCACGACCCTGGCGGAAGCAGCTGTTAACATTTAGAACTTCTTTTTCAAACACTCGTCACATTCCTCTGATCCGTTGACAAACAGAATGTGCAGGTGGTAACCTTCAACCTGAACCTGCAGATGATTCCAGCCCACGCCACAAAGATTCTGACCAACAACAGCTTTGTACCAATCTGCCAGTTCCTACGAAATCTGGAGTTCGGAGACATTCGTAGAGGGAGCATGTCTACGATGTCCTGATTTCGTACAACTCATTGTTAATAATCTTTGTGACCTCGATGGCATTAGCGTTCTTTCCTTTAAAACGACAACATCCGGTCTCAGAAAATGAATAAAAAAAAAACAACCACTTTTGGTCCATTTCTGTCAGGTAGTAATTGTCTTTTCTGTTATTATGGAAAACGAAAATCAATCTGTTTTTTTAAATTTGGTTTATCTGTTTTGACGCAGAAAAAGAAAAACGCCTTGAATTTCAATTTTAAATGTTGTATTTCAAAAGGAAAATCAATTCACCACTAGTTTCTATTTTGTTTCTGAACAGAAAATTCAATTACCAGCAGATACACTGACCATGAAGCCCCACATTTGGTCCATTTGTTTATTTCCAATGTTTAATTTGTGTATACAATTGAAAGAATGAAAAAAAACTAATTTTTTGATTTGTACATGAATAATGAAATGAGTCTTTTTTTTTTTGTTTTCTGATCGTGCATTCTCTTGAACTGGAAGGTTTGTACAAACCCATCATTCATAATAATCTTTGTGACCTCGAAGGCATTAGTGCTCTTTCCTTGAAAATGACAAAATCTGATCTGCCTTGGTGGAGGTCTGTGCTTTCTGAGTGCTTTTCTAATTTTAATTCTATTTTGTTCATGTTATTAATTTACTTTGACTGTATTTGTCGGGGGTCAAAAATAAAGTTACTACCTGACAAATGAAAAAAACAGACCAAAAACACCCATTTTTTTCAATTTCTGAGGCCGGATGTCGTCATTTTCAAGGACAGAGCGCTAATGCCATCGAGATCACAAAGCGTGTTTTTCTAGTTAATAATATTATCCCCTAAATATTTCTGTTTTGAAGACATCCCCATTCTATTTACCTACATCGGACTAAGTGTGAAATGACAAATATCCGTGGGTTTTGAGAAACAAAAACATGAAACAGAAGAAAAACTCAAAGTCCAAGATGAAACAGGAAGTGCTGACAGAAGCTTTCATTTGCAGAAACGACGTGAAATCCTGGCTCGGTCTCACACTTCCCATCAATCAGATGAAACTGAGGGGGAAAAAAACAAAACAAAACCTCACGGCTGAATACAAATGATTGGATCGAGGCCGTTGGAGATGGAAAGATCCAACAGAACCTCAAACGAATCCATCAGCTCTGTCGACTTTTCCCAGTTTCCTTTGAACTCTATCCTCTATTTGGAATCAATGGGACCGTTCTCAGACTCCCAGCCACACTTTGATTTTTTTGCAAGGGGAAAAAGTGGGCGGGAAAAAAAACGGCGAGATGAGCGTCGATTGGCTGAACGCTGAGATCAGGCATCGCGTTTTCCCGCCTCATGAATCCGTTGACGCCGTTAAGAGGATTAAAGATTTCAACATATTTGTGCTGCAAAAAACTGAGTAAAACACAGTAAAAAAAATTTAAAATAAGCCACAAACTGGACAAAATTGAAGAAAAAAAATCATGAAATATACAAGAAAATGTTGAAAAATAAACAAAATCATTAAAGAAATATACAAAAAAAGGTAAATTAGTTAAATACCCAGCAAAATGAACCAGAACAGTCAAAGTAATTAATAAAATGAACAAAATGAATAAAAAATAGAAAAAAAAAAAATCAGCAACAAGAACAAAATAAGCCACAAACTGAACAAAATTGAAGAAATATGTTGAAATAATTGGTGTAAAATACAGTTCTTCATCTTTTCATGGCCAGATATGACCCATTTGGATGTTCAGAGGCTCCATAGTTACCGTGGAAACACAGTCATCTTCTACAACATTGATTCACCAGTAAAACCCATGGAGTTGGATCAATGATAGTGGAGAAAATGAACAAAAATGAAGACAAAAAAGCATGCAAAATGATAAATAACAGGAAAAAATAAGCAAAAAATGGAGAAAAAAAAGTAGAAAATAATACAAATAAGCCACAAACAGCAGAACCTCAAACGAATCCATCAGCTCTGTCGACTTTTCCCAGTTTCCTTTGAACTCTATCCTCTATTTGGAATCAATGGGACCGTTCTCAGACTCCCAGCCACACTGATTTTTTTGCAAGGGGAAAAAAAGGGCGGGAAAAAAAAAACGGCGAGATGGGCGTCGACTGGCTGAACGCGGAGATCAGGCGTCGCGTTTTCCCGCCTCATGAATCCGTTGACGCCGTTAAGAGGATTAAAGATTTCAACATATTTGTGCTGCAAATGGGATCAAATGAAACTACAGTTCACACACACATTTGCGGAGGCTTACGTTACGTGGAAAAGGGGGGGGGGGGGGGGGGGGGTAATAGGATCATGTTAAGGGTATTAGGTGTCATTTAAGTTCACCTCCGCGCCTGTTTATGGAAGTGCGAAAGGAGCGGAAGTCGTCGTCTGGAGGGCGGCGAAGCCTTTTTTTCCTCTTAACCCAAAGGTCACGCGATCGATCGGCGCAAAAGCGACAGTCCAATCCATGACAGAGTGTCCTCGAGTTGGACACCGAGCGTCAAGTGACTCTCAACCACGGATCAAAAAAAAAAAAAAATACCTTTGAGTCAGTACTCAGGGCATTCCAGCACCTGGGTTTAAGGAGGGATAAGAGGATGTTTTACAAGCATCGTCCAAGAAAATGACATGTTATTTGACTGAAAACTGTGATTTATTTATGTTTAACCCGTAAAACAGCCACTGCGGACCACAAGCATCTACTGATTTAACTGTTTAATAACTGTCGACCCAATAATCCTATCAGTACATGCCAATAATTGGTGTAAAATACAGTTCTTCATCTTTTAATGGTCAAAACACCAAAATAATAAAGAGAAAATGTACAAAAAAGAAGGAAAATTAATTAAGTAGCCAACAAAATGAACCAAAACAGCCAAAGTAATCAATAAAATAAACAAAATGTGGGGAAAAAAATGAAAAAAATAATCAGCAACAAGAACAAAATAAGCCCCAAACTGAACAAAATTGAAGAAATATTTTACAACATTGATTCACCAGTAAAACCCATGGATGAAAGTGGATAAAATGAACTGAAATGAAGAAAAAAAACATACAGAATGATAAATAATTGGAAAAAATTAACAAAAAACTGAGTAAAACAAAGTTAAAAAAAAATAAATAAATAAATAAAAATAAGCAACAAAATGAACAAAATTGAAGGAAAAAATCATGTAATGTACAAGAAAATGTTGATAAATAAACTATTTTAAAAATGTACAAAAAAAGAGGGGAAATTAATTAAATTGCCAACAAAATGAACCAGAACAGCCAAAGTAATCAATAAAATGAACAAAATGAATAAAAAGTGGAAAAAAAAATCAGCAACAAGAACAAAATAAGCCACAAACTGAACAAAATTGAAGAAATATGTTACAACATTGATTCACCAGTAAAACCCATGGATGACAGTGGATAAAATGAACTGAAATGAAGAAAAAAACATACAAAATGATAAATAATTGGAAAAAATAAGCAAAAAACTGAGAAAAACAAAGTTTAAAAAAATACAAATAAAAATAAGCCACAAAATGAAAAAAAACTGAAGAAAAAAATCATGTAATGTACAAGAAAATGTTGAAAAATGAACAAAATATTTTTTAAAATGTACAAAAAAGAGGGGAAATTAATTAAATTGCCAACAAAATGAACTAGAACAGCCAAAGTAATCAATAAAATGAACAAAATGAATAAAAAATGAAAAAATAATCAGCAACAAGAATAAAATAAGCCACAAACTGAACAAAATGTAAGAAATATGTTGAAATAATTGGTGTAAAATACTGTTCATCTTTTCATGGTCATCAGATATGACCATATTTGGACGTTCAGAGGCTCCGTAGTTACCGTGGAAACACCGTCATCTTCTACAACATTGATTCACCAGTAAAATCCATGGAGTTGGGTCAACGACAGTGGAGAAAACCAACAAAAACCCATTGTCCATGGACAATTTAACCAACAAAATGAACAAAATAATCAACAAAATGAACAAAAACGGACAAAACAATCTTCAAAATGAACAAAAATGGACAAAACAATCAACAAAATGAACAAAAATGGACAATTTAATCAACAAAATGAAGAAAAATGAACAAAATAATCAACAAAATGAACAAAAATGGAAAAAGCAATCATCAAAATGAACATAATTGGAGAAAACAAACAAAATGAACAAAAACTGACAATTTAATCAACAAAAAGAACAATAATGGACAATTTAATCAACAAAATGGGCCAAAATGGACAAAACAATCAACAAAATAAACCAAAATGGACAATTTAACCAACAAAATGAATAAATATGGACAATTTAATCAATAAAATGAACAAAAATGGACAAAACAATCAAAATGAACAAAAATGGACAATTTAATCAACAATACTTCTTGTTTAAGTTTATGGGTTCTTATGATTTTTTCTTTTTATTTTTTTTTTTACCTTGGTATCGACTTTGATATCGAGAATCGTGTACTTTTAGTGGTATCAGTTCCTGAAGTTTTGGTATGGTGACATCCCTGTGTACCATAATGTAAAGTTTTTCTCGTTTGTGTCGGTATGTCAGTCACGTAGAAGCTCATTAATTAATCGTTCTTATTTTCAGGCTAAATAATGAAGTGGGGGAAAACACAATGTGCACAAAATGCCACCTAAGGGCCTCGGGGAAGGCAGAGCATTAGGTGGTGGTGAGACGGCTCGCCTTATTACGCTATTTTCAAATGACAGAATAATATGTTATGGATCATTTGACTCCTCTCTCATCTCTGCGCCCCCTCCCCCCCCTCCCCCCCTTCGCATCACCGCCAGACGAAGGCGTATGTTGCTAGCAGGGGCCGAGCGGCGGCGGTGCCTACGCTAATGTGGCATCTGGCAGCGGTGGAAAAATCAGAGCGTGGAAGGTTAGAAAGAGGAGGAGGAAGAGGAGGAAGAGGAGGAAGAGGGGGGAGATGGGAAACAGCAGCCAATGGGGGTGGATTCAGGTCCCAGTTAAAGAAAATACACCTAAAGGCCTCAAAATACCAGTTTATTTTACTCCATGTCTTGTATTAAAGGGCTCATATTTGTCTAAACCCACTTTTCTTATTAGTCTGTGGTTCATTTATTTGTGTATTTGGACCCAAATATCCAGTCCAACCCAGCTTCACTGGTAAAAGCACTTTAAACCAACCGCAGTGGACCAAAGTACTGTACAGAAAAAATACATGAAAACCAAAATAACAGAGTAAAATAAAAGACATAGAGCAACTGTAAAAAACAAACAAAAAAACAACAACAAATAAATAAATAAATAAAAATATAGAAGAATAGATAAAACCTAAATAAAATAAAATACAAGAATAGATTAAAAGACAGAACTGTAAAAAATAAATTAATTAATTAATAAATTAAAATAAATAATAAAAATACAGAAGAATAGATAAAACCTAAATAAAATAAAATACAAGAATAGATTAAAAGACACAGAACTGTAAAAAAAACAAAAACAAAAAACAAACATAAATAGAATAAATAAATAAATAATAAAAAATACAGAAGAATACATAAAACCTAAATAAAAGAATAAAATACAAGAATAATATTAAAAGACATAGAACAACCGTAAAAAAAAGAGAAATAAATAAAAAATAAATAAATGAATAAATAAATAAATACAAATACAGAACAGATAAAACGTAAATAAAAGAATAAAATACAAGAATAGATTAAAAGCCACAGAGCAACTGTAATAAATAAATAATAAATGAATAAATAAATAAATAAATAAATAAATTAATTAATTAATTAATTAAAATACAGAAGAATAGATAAAACCTAAATAAAAGAGTAAAATACAAATACAATATAAATAAAAAAATAACAAAATAAAATAAAATAAATTAAGAAGAAGAAGAAGAAGAAGAAAAATGAATAAAGCAAAAAATCTTGAATTAAGAAAAAAAAAAACTTGAATTAAGAAAAAAAAACTTGAATTAAGCTAAAATCTTGAATTCAGAAAAAATAAAATAAAATCTTGAATTAAGGAAAATTTTTAATCAATCAACAATGTAATAAGTAACACTGACAAAATCAGCCACAAAGTGAAAGCAATTGAAGAAAAAAAAAAATGTAAAAAGGCAAGAAAATGAACAAAAGGAATGAGAAAATGTATAAAATAATAGAGAAAATAGAGAAAATAAGCAATAAAATTGAATAAAATGAATATAAAATGGAAACATTGATTCACCAGTAAAGCCCATGGAGTTGGATCAATGACAGTGAATGGACACACTGGGTTTGTGTTCAGTTAATGACAGATTTGACTAAAGAAGTAACTTTCTCTGTTTTTGATATAATAATCTTCAACTTTAATCTGAGCTTTTATGAACACCTACATGATCAGTGAATTAAATGTAGGAAAATACGTGATTTATACTTAAAAATCCCAAATGCAGAGCGTAATATTAGAATAAATAGTGTCAAATCCATAAAAATAGAGGAAACATATATTTGGGAACAGTCGCCGGCACATGACTCCGCCCACTGTGGGGACTGGAACACATGAGAAAATTACAGCCGATGTCAAGAGTGTTTACAGACGTGTATTTGTGTACGTGAACTGAAAAGTCGGCGTCAGGTCGTTTATGAGAGCGGGAACAGGTTAGCAAGAAAAAAAAAAAAAAAGGTTATAGATTATGATAGTATTTTACTGATCTGACCCACTGGAAATTAAACTGGTCTGTATGTGGAACCTGAATGAAAATAATGAAACCACAAAGACCCAAACAGACCAATGACAGTAGATAAAATAGACAAAAAAAAAGAAGAAAAAAAAAAACATGTACAAAATGATAAAGTGAAAAAATAAGCAAACAACAGAGTAAAACAAAGTAAAACATAATGAAATGTACAAGAAAGTGTTGGAAAAATAAAATATTTTTTAAAAGACAAAAAAGAAGGTAAATTAAATAGTCAACAAAATGAACCAGAACAGCCAAAGTCACCAATAAAATGAACAAAAATGCATAAAAAGTGAAAACAGACAAACAAACAAGAAAAAAATAAGCCACAAACTGAACAAAATGTAAGAAATATGTTGAAATAATTGGTGTAAAATACAGTTCTTCATATTTTCATGGTCATCAGATATGACCATATTTGGACGTTCAGAGGCTCCGTAGTTACCATGGAAACACGTCATCTTCTACAACATTTATTCACCAGTAAAACCCATGGAGTTGGATCAATGACAGTGGATGAAATGAACAAAAATGAAGAAAAAAAAACATACAAAATGATGAATAATGTGGAAAAATAAGCAAAAAATGGAGTAAAATGAAGTAAAAAAAAAAAAAAAGATTAAAAAAAAGAAAAAGCTACAAAATGAACAAAAACAACCAAAATAATGAATAAATGGAATAAAAATTAACAGTAAATCAACAAAAAAATAAGTAATATTGACAAAAGAAGCCACAAAGTGAACTGAAGAAAGAAATTATGAAATATACAAGAAAATGTTGGAAAAATAAACCAAAAAATCTTTTAAAATGACAAAAAAGAATGAAATTTATTAAATACCCAACAAAATGTAGAAAGTAATCAATAAAATGTACAAAAATGCATAAAAAGCTAAAAAAAAAAAATTACAGCCGATGTTGAGAGTGTTTACAGACGTGTATTTGTGTACGTGAACTGAAAAGTGGGCGTCAGGTCGTTTATGAGAGCGGGAACAGGTTAGCAAGAAAAAACAAAACAAAAACCAGACCAACCTGAGTGAGCGTGTGCTGTTAGCGGTGGGAAAAGCAGAGCGTGAGAGGCTCGCCGCTGTTTACCGTGACATTTGCCTGAGGTATTGCCACGCTGACCTTTTCTATCTGCTTTTTAATTAGTATTTCTGCGAGGATGAAAATAGCAGTGTTTTTTTTTTTTTTTTTTTACAGTGGAATAAAAAGGAAAAAGAAAAGAAAGGAGAAAAAAAAGTTAGTGTCTGATGTGTTTTTTTTCATGTCGTTTATCCTGTCGGTGCT
Organism: Sphaeramia orbicularis; assembly: GCF_902148855.1. Lineage (NCBI taxonomy): Eukaryota > Metazoa > Chordata > Actinopteri > Kurtiformes > Apogonidae > Sphaeramia > Sphaeramia orbicularis. The sequence goes on from NC_043974.1 coordinate 46,149,764, forward strand.
TGTAGCGTGGTGGTGGTGGTGGTGGGGGGGTTGACAGGCTCGTGACCGTCTGTCTACACGTTTGAGGCGCCAAAAAAGAAAGGGAGCGAAGCGTAAAAAATTCAGACAGACTGCGAAAAGGGATAAAAAAGAAAGGCAGAACAGATAGTGACGGAACGGGGGAAAAAAAACCCAACAACTCTGCATTAGTAATACAAGCAGTGATTAATATCAAAAGAAAGACAATTCGTCGCGGCGTCGGATCGACTGTCGGATGTACAGTCGATGCCCAAAGCCACGATTACTCATCCCCACACGCTGCGTTAGCGGTTAGCGGTTAGCTTCCACATTCTATACAATCATCACCATGCTAGCAGATAATTGACACATAAACATTTTTTCTTTTTTTTTTTCCCTTTTCCTTTTTATCCCCACTTATTTACTTCCTGGCGTGTCGTCAAAATCATGTGTAAATACATAAAACACTCCAACTAATTAATGATTATGGAAGACTGGAGGGTAATGAAAAGTATATAGATGGTGTAGGAGTGTTAAAACCCATTTAATTTCATTTGGAAGACAGGAATTAATTATGGGATGGAAACCCTGCCAAAAAAAAAAAAAAAAAGCTGATGTAAAAAAAAACAAAACATCATCCTTCACTCATTAGGTTGTGACGGTTGCTGGAATGTACAGGAAGTCAGCAACACATTTTTATTTTTATTTTTTAGGTGGGATATATTTGACCTTGGTCCCCCCCCCTCCCCCCACAAGAAGGTTATGTTTTCATCAGGGATTGTTTGTGTGTTTGTTTGTTTGTTTGTTTGTCTGTTAGCAAGATAACTGAAAAAGTTAGGGATGGATTTGGATGAAATTTTCAGGAAATGACACTGACACAAGGAACAAATGATTCATTTTTTTTTGGGGGGGGCTGATGAAATTTTCAGGAAATGTTGATACTGGCAGAAAGGCCAAATGATTCAATTTTGTTTTTTTTGGGGGGGGGGGGGGGGGGGTGAAATTTTCAGGAAATGTTGTTGCTAGCACAAGGAGCAAATGATTCAATTTTTTTTTTGGGGGGGGTGAAATTTTCAGGAAATGTTGATACTGGCATAAGGAACAAATGATTCAATTTTTTGGGGGGGGGGCAGTTGATGAAATTTTCTGGAAAAGTTGATACTGGCAGAAGGAACAAATGATTCAATTTTGGTGGTGATGGGGGGGGGGGGTTTGAATGAAATTTTCTGGACATGTTGATACTGGCACAGGGAACAAACGATACAAATTTTTTTTGGGGGGGGGGGGGGGGGGGGTTTGATGAAATTCTCTGGAAATGTTGATATTGTCATCAAAGTCACATTAAATACATAAAACACTCACAACTAATTAAAGATTATTGAAGACAGTGGGACCGTACTGACGGCCAATGTCGGCGACAAATGAGAAGAAACTTCTGTGTCAACTGAAAAGTCTTCATGTGAAGGTTGTGACAGCAGATGAAATCCAGCACATTTTCACACTCAAACAGCATAAAAGACGATTCCCAGTCACGTCCAAAATGACATATACGCATGAAATGTGTCGCCACGGAATCACGCTGAATGCTTTAGAAAAAAAATCCTACATTAACAGTTAAGGTTTAGGCTGGAGTGGGTGGATGTGCTCGGAAATAATCAACAGATTCTGCTCTTTTCTGATTAAAAAAAAAAAAAAAAAAAAAACCCTAAAATGCAACACAATTCCTGTTGGCAGATGTCGTTTTACATGGTGTTCTCTTTTGTGGGTCCAAATGTTGCACCGAAACAACCTGATTCTGCTCCAGGGGAAGGTCTTCAGCTCCAAAATGAAGCCACTATATACGGGTCTGTCTCTGAAACTGGGTTTATTTTAGTATTTGTCACTTTTCCGTCTTTTTAGACCCAATAATAAAAGGTAAATGTAGACATACTTACCCCAGGATGGACCTAATGATGACCTCAGATAAATGCAATAAAATTATACTCTTACTCTGAGGCATTCCTTAACCTCCTAGGACCCACTGTCCACATCTGTGGACAAGAATTTCACACCTTTATACAAAAAAAAAAGAAAAGAAAACTATCCACCACAAAGGACATTCCATAAAAAATGTAAAAACTGCATCTGAAAAAACTGTTGCATCATGATGTTTCCAATATAGGCACTTATTTAATAAAAAAAAACAAAAAAGCTTGTACTTTACTGACATGCCCTGGGTCTTAGGAGGATATATAATGAATTTATAATCAAATACTGGGTTCAAAAATCAGACCCAAATATGGACATTAAATCTCCCTAGGTGTCAGTGCATTAGATATAAAACATGTGTAAATGGTCTTATATAGACTATAGATAAAGAAAAATAATTTAGACATTTAGAGGTAGAACATTTAAAATCATAGTGATTGATAAAAAATGAAAAAGAAAAATCCATGTTGAGAGAAATTAAGTAAAAACCATCTCTTAAACCAAACCAACCAAAGCAACAAAATGAACAAAAACAGCCAAAGTAATGAGAAAAATGAACAAAAATGACAAAATACAAGTTGACCAAATAAGCCTGAAGTAATTTGAAGATTTTTTTCTTTAAAAAGGCAAGAAAATGAACAAAAACTAGACAAATTCCAGATAAAAACAACAAAATGAACTAAGGGAATAAGAAAATGTACAAAATAATGAATAAATAAAATGGAGAAAATAAGCAATAAAACAAACAAAATGTGATGAACTGGAGACATGTCCAGGGTGTACCCCACCTTCGCCCATAAGTACCTGGGATAAGCTCCGCCTCCGTGACCCTAGTGAGGATAAAGCAGGATCAGATAATGAATGAATGAATGAAAAAAATGTATAAAAATGTAAACATTGATTCCCCAGTCAAACCCATGCAGTTGGATCAATGACAGTGGATGGACACACTGGGTTTATGTTCAGTTAATGGTCACTAACTGTAAGTTTTTGGATTATGTGTTAATTTTTTCCTGACAAGACATAATGAACACAAATTTAATGGGCGATTGGTCAAAAAAAACATAGGGAGGATGTTTTGTTTTTTTTGTTGGAAGAGGTGTGGTCCATAAGTAATGTAACTAACGTTAGCGTGACACGAAAGTGAAACTTTACAAATACTGTATAGAACATCCAACTCTGGTTCTATTCCTCTATTTTACAGCAGATCTTTTTTGTTAATTTTGTTATTTGGTGGATTTTTTTTTTTTTTACTCATTTTGTTGGTTATTATGTCCATTTTGTTAATTATTTTGTCCATTTTTGTAAATTTTGTTATCATTTTGGTGTTTTTATGTCATTTTGTTGGTTACTATGTCCATTTTTGTTAATTTTGTTATTATTTTGGTGGATTTTTTTTACTCATTTTGTTGGTTATTATGTCCGTATTGTTAATTATTTTGTCCATTTTTGTTACTTTTGTTACCATTTTGTTTTGTTTTGACTCATTTCGTTGGTTATTATGTCCATTTTGTCCATTTTTTGTTAATTTTGTTATCATTTTGGTGTTTTGTTTTTTTTTACTCATTTTGTTAGTTATGTCCATTTTGTTAATTATTTTGTCCATTTTTGTAATTTTTTTTTTTATCATTTTGTGTTTTTTGTCATTTTGTTGGTTACTATGTCCATTTTTGTTAATTTTGTTATTATTTTGGGGGATTTTTTTTACTCATTTTGTTGGTTATTATGTCCATATTTTTTTCCATTTTTGTCAATTTTGTTATTATTATTATTACTTTTTTTTTTTTTACTCATTTTGTTGGTTATTATGTCCATTTTGTCCATTTTTTAATTATGTTCTCTGTTTTGATGTCATAACCTTTGAATTTACTCTGAGTTTTAATGAACATCTAAATTAAATACAGGAAAATACATGATTCACAGTGAAAAATGCCAAGTACAGAGGATAATATTACAATAAATGGTGATAAATCACTTGAAAAAGGTTAAATAAAGACAAAAATCCATTTGGGAACTAACCCAAACATAGCACTGGGTCTTCATGGGTTAAAGTGACACCGACTCCTTAAGGGTTAATAAATCTTTCATCATATTTTGACGCTACATTTAATCATCAGGGACGATGAATTGTGTTTCGCGTCTCCTTTTTGGACATTAGCCCATTAGTGGTAGTTTTTAGACTTTTATCCGGGGACTGTTATGTAGCGGATATGTACCACTTAGGCTTCGACAAGTGTAGGGTTACTTTGAGAGACTTTCTGAAATTTCTCAGCACTTTGAGACAAGCGCTGACAGCACTTTTCCAAGAGAGGAGTGAAAGTGACACCGTTCTTGAGATGGAGAGAGAGAGAGAGAGAGAGAGAGGAGAGAAAATAGGGTAGGAGATGGAGAGAGAGGGAGGAGGAGGAGGCGGGGGAGGGGGAGGAGGAGGGGAACAGATTTGGGGGAAACTTTGCTTTTGCATTTCATCTCTGGAGAACGCTGACTTCAGCACGGATTAGGCGTCGTGTTTGTTCTCGCCGCTCTGTTCTCCTGTTTCCGAGGAGGAGGAGACAACACAAACTGTACTTCATGTGCCGTCAAGGTCAGCAAATGCCTTCAGATAACGATATTCACTACTTATTTATTTATTTACCCCCCTCCCCCTCTGTCGGTGTGTGTGCTGAAGCTCAGGACCTAAAGTATACAGTGGAAAACTGCCGGAACAAACAGTGGTGTTGTTTTTTTTAGGTGTTTGTCGTTACATTTGCGAACAAAACCCACCTCTGTGCCTGGGTCTTTGTATAAATTTGCCTACAAACACATTCTGCTTCGGGCAACGCACCAATTTAAGATTAATATTGTTCGATTCTGCTTATTTGGACTGACTTTCCCTTGCTTTTTTTCCCTTTAACCCTTTAAAACTATTTGTGTCATATGTGCTACACCAGGTTCTGAGACCTTTATCTTTACTGGGGTGCTGTAAGGGGGCGGGACGTGACAAATTCATGGGGCCCAGCATTTGTGGGGGGTAGTGGTGTGCAATACTGCATATTTTAATATCGATCCGATACCAAGTAAATACAAGGCCAGTATCACCGATATCGATACTGATACTGATACCTGCACGTTTTGATAATTAAGGTGGATGTGTCATCAAATTGCTACATCTCAAATGGATAAAAAACAAAAAAAATGAACAAGCTAATCAACAAAATGAACGAAATAATCAACAAAATGAACCAAAATGGGCAAAACAATCAATAAAATAGACAAGATAATCAACAAAATGAACAAAAATGGATAAAATTGTCAATAAAATGAACCAAAATGGACAAACTAGTCAATAAAATGAACAAGCTGATCAACAAAATGAAAAAAAATGGATACAATAATCAATAAAATGAACAAAAATGGACAAACTAATCAATAAAATGAACAAGTTAATCAACAACATGAACGAAATAAACAACAAAATGAACAAAAATGGGCAAAACAATCAATAAAATAGACAATCAACAAAATAACAAAATGGATGTCCATTTTGTTATTTTGTCCATTTTTGTTAATTTTGTTATTATTTTGGTGGGGTTTTTTCCCCCTCATTTTGTTGGTTATTATGTCCATATCATTAATTATTTTGTCCATTTTTGTTAATTTTGTTATTATTATTATTATTATTATTATTATCTTATGCTATTATTATTATTATTATTATTATTATTATTATTATTATTATTATTATTATCATTATTATTTTATTTATTTATTTATTTATTTATTTATTTTACTCATTTTCTTGGTTAATATGTCCATTTTGTTAATTATTTTGTCCATTTTTGTTATTTTTGTTCTTATTTTGGTGTTGTTGGGTATTTTTTCCTCATTTTGGTGGTTATTATGTCTATTTTGTAAATTATTTTGTCCATTTTTGTTAATGTGATTATTTTCATGTGTTTTTTTTTTACTCATTTTATTGGTTATTATTTCCATTTTGCTAATTATTTTGTTCATTTTTGTTAATTTTATTATTATTTTGTTGGTTTTTTTTTTTTTTTTACCCATTTTGTTGGTTGTTTCGTCCATTTTTACTATTAATTTCTGCTTCCCCTTTCATGGGGCGGGTTAAAAATTAGAATTTTGCTGCTAGTTTTTAGCGGGCCGGGTCTTACAGGGTTAACATAATGACTAAGTGCCTTGAGAATGTCCCCTGCCATTTGTTAAATGAGCCTAAGGAAGGCGAGCTGAGGCGAGGCGAGGAAATCCCTTTTGACTGAAACATACAGGCACTTGAATCATGGCCATGATAACTTTTCCTTTGGTTCACAATACGCCGCCGACTGGAGCTCGTGTCTCTATAATGAACCTCATGGGCTTTGGAGACGACACCGGGAGCCGTCGAAGCCGTGTGCGGTAGCCCTTACCCATAGCCTCTGGCAAGCTAGCACGCTAATGATGCTGTACTGGTTCAAAGTGTTCCACTGAGCACACATCCACATCCACATCCACCACCGAGTGTGTCCACGTTCATCCGACCCCCAGCTCCACTAGATTGTATTTTTTTAAATTTTTTTTTTAAGCGCACAGCGGCGGATTATCGTCTAATTAATGTAATTTTGCTTTGAAGGCGACTGAAATAACTCGACGAAAGAGGTACAAATAATAAGGATGTTTGAGATGCGGTGCCATCCCGTCCCATGGTGGAAACTTATGGATGTTGGAGTTATTACAGGCTGAAATAATTACAGAATTCACATCAACCAGGAGGGACGGCTCTGTTCGACGGTACCCCAGTGTACAAAGGGATAACATATGGTGGAAAGCCATTAGCTAAAACACATTGTTAGCATATCCCTATTTGTGAAGTAATTTCTGCTTTGGTAGCTCTGCGGATACTGCAGTTAAAACACTCGCACTGATGCTCGGATCCTCGGGGGGGGGGGGGGGTTAAGAAACAGAACTGTTATGTATGTGGTCGTACAGAGCTAGAGTTTAACACTTTGTCCCTCAAACACACTGGAGTTAACTCCATGAATCTGGGAGTTATTTTATTAAAAATCACTCTTAAAAGGATCACATTTATCTAAACCCACTGCGGTGTTTGGGTCTGTGGGACCCGTTTTAATTTTTTATTAGAAGAAAAATGATGAGAAATTATTTTTCATTGAGTTATTTCCTCTCATGTCTTGTCCTGCCCGTGTTTTTAAGTAGAATTGTCTGTTTTTAATTCGTCTTTGTCACTTTTACTTTTCGGTATTTCTGGTATTTCCATCAGATGTTTCAAATGTCTCGTTCTGTCTCGGCTACATTGTAAATGAGGTTGTGTCCTTGTTGAGCTGCAATATATAATAAATTCCCATTATGTAATAAAAGTTCAAAATGTAATAAGAATGTCACGTCATCTTGTAATAAAGCCGCATTATGTAATAAACTGACGCATTTTGTAATAAACTACCTCAACGCATTATGTAGTAAATTTTTTTCACATTATGTAGTAAGTTATTACAATTTGAGAAATTTATTACCAAAGGCACTTGACACATTTTTATTTAAAAAAAAAAGTAATAACATGGTTCATTATGTAATAACAATCCAAATTAATATAATTTCAGAGCAATTTAGAAGAAATTAGTCACAGGAGCTCCAGGTAATGGAGTCAGAACTGTAACCACACAGTTTAAAGATTAATTTAGCACATTACATTTTCCTGAAAATAAAAATGTGTCCAGTGCATTTTGTAATAAACTTCTCAAATTGTAATAACTTACTACATAATGCGAAAAAATTTACTACATAATGCATTGAGGTAGTTTATTACAAAATGCATCAGTTTATTACATAATGTGGCTTTATTACAAGATGACGTGGCATTCTTATTACATTTTGAACTTTTATTACATAATGGGAATTTATTACATAATGCGGCTCAACAGTCCTCAATCTATCTCAGAGTTTAAATAAAAGAAGAAAAGCACTCGGAGAGCGCAGACCTCTGCAAAGACAGATCTGCCCCCCCCCGATCACCACCAAAATGTTATCATTTCCTCCTTGTGCCAGTATCAACATTTCCTGAAAATTTCATCCAAATTCATCCATAACTTTTTGAGTTATCTTACTGACAGACAAACAAACAAATACACAAACAAACCCTGATGAAAACATAACCTTTGGCAGAGGTAACAAACAAAAAACCCCTTGCCTCCCCTTTCATGGGGTGGGTTAAAAATTAGAATTTTGCTGCTAGTTTTTTTAACGGGCCAGGTCTTACAGCGTTAACATAATGACGAAGTGCCTTGAGAACGTCCCCTGCCATATAAATACAGTCACTACTGAGCAGGTTTTCTCCAGGTTAAAGTCTGTTTTTAATGTCACCTCCAGTTTTGGATTTAGTGCATGTTTTTAAAATAAGTTTTTCTTTCCACTGTCTTAAAATTCTCTCCGTCTAGAACGACTATATTCTATATTATAAAGACTTTTTTTAAATGTATTAGTTGTTTTTCATGCTGTTTAGATGTATTTCTGCCAGTTTAAATACTGATGCAGACACTGAGTAATCCTTATATAATCCTTATGTATTTGTCATTATAACCAACCAAGATTACAGTGTTTTTCATGGACATATTTGTGCATTCAGTCTGTAATTATGTGATGAGAACATCTTCTAAAGTCACACACTGAATAAACCTTCATATATGTGTATATATATATATATATATATGTACAGCATTCACATCTTCTTTTCTATACTCTACATCCTGTGTCTTTGTACCAGATGTGAATAAACACAGTGCTAAACTCACCTTGGCTTAAAGCATCAAACCGCTGTGAAAATCTCCGCCGTTGAGAACTAAAGTCCTTCTCACCATTAGAAGCATTGGGCGAACAACACAAAACGCTGTTTACGACATTTTCTATGTTACACGTGTGTTCTCAGGACTCGGGCTTCAACGTTAACACACCGACTTCAACCGTTCGCTCTTTATTAATCTTTATAAAGCACTTAAGACGCTTATTCCTTCCCACATCCTACAACTACCAGACCATTAACCGACAGATTCTCCTCGGTAACCTCCTAATTAGTGTTTATTGATGGGAAGGAGATTAATTATGAAGTATGATCTTAATATGCTGAGCTCATTACTGTGGGAGGGGCCAAGTATCATGACCTACAATAAAACACCACAAATGAGACGTGTATTAGAATGACCTGCAGGAAAGGTCCGACAGATTTCCATAAAACCAGAAGAAAATCGGCAAATCGGGAAAAAGCATTAATCACAATATGTCGTTAACATGATCTTGGAGTAATTAGAATAACAATATAATACGGAATAATAGCGGAAATACTTCATTCCTGACAGTAGTTTCATCTATGATATGAAAATGATTATTGTAGTTCATTATTCTGAATATTACAGTTGCATTAACCTCTTATGACCTATTATAGAACTGATATTTTTGCATCCGCCCACTAAAGGGAAGGAAAGAGGAACTGTTTTTGGTTCCACCACAATTCCTCTTCAGAGGACAACTTTATTTTTAATTTCAGCTTGTGTTTAAGCAACAATCTCATCCTCTATATCCACAACGTGATATCATAAAGTGTGTACAGATAACACGCCACTTTGAATTGGTGTGTTATCTGTACGCATTATAAGCTTTCAGCATGTATATTTACGCTGTGTGAAATAACACGCCTTTAGTGCGATTAGCAGCTAGGGTTAGGTTTAGGGTTAGCAATTAGCACAATTAGTGACTAGGGTTAGGTTTAGGGTTAGCAGTTAGCACAATTAGTGACTAGGGTTAGGGTTTGCAATTAGCACAATTAGTGACTAGGGTTAGGTTTAGGGTTAGCAATTAGCACAATTAGCAGCTAGGGTTAGGTTTAGGGTTAGCAGTTAGCACAATTAGTGACTAGGGTTAGGTTTAGGGTTAGCAATTACCACAATTAGTGACTAGGGTTAGGTTTAGGGTAAGCAATTAGCACAATTAGTGATTAGGGTTAGGTTTAGGGTTAGCGATTAGCGTGAATAGTGGCTAGGGTTAGGTTTAGGGTTACCGATTAGCGCAATTAGTGGCTAGGGTTAGGTTTAGGGTTAGCGATTAATGTGATTAGTGGCTAGGGTTAGGTTTAGGGTTAGCGATTAGCGCGATTATTGGCTAGGGTTAGGTTTAGGGTTAGCGATTAGTGTAATTAGTGGCTAGGGTTAGGTTTAGGGTTAGTGATTAGCACAATTAGTGGCTAGGGTTAGGGTTAGCAATTAACGTGATTAGTGGCTAGGGTTAGGTTTAGGGTTAGCGATTAGCACGATTAGCAGCTAGGGTTAGGTTTATGGTTAGCGATTAGTGTGTTTAGTGGCTAGGGTTAGGTTTAGGGTTAGTGATTAGCGTGTTTAGTGGCTAGGGTTAGGTTTAGGGTTAATGATTAGTTTGATTAGTGGCTAGGGTCAGGTTTAGGGTTAGCGATTAGCGTGATTAGTGGCTAGGGTTAGGTTTAGGGTCAGCGATTAATGTGATTAGTGGCTAGGGTCAGGTTTAGGGTTAGCGATTAGCGTGATTAGTGGCTAGGATTAGGTTTAGGGTTAGCAATTAGTGTGATTAGTGGCTAGGGTTAGCGATTAGCATGATTAGTGGCTAGGGTTAGGTTTAGGGTTAGCGATTAGTAACTAGGGTTAGGTTTAGGGTTAGCGATTAGCGTGATTAGTGGCTAGGGTTATCGATTAGTGTGATTAGTGGCTAGGGTCAGGTTTAGGGTTAGCGATTAGTGTGATTACTGGCTAGGGTTAGCGATTAGCGTGATTAGTGGCTAGGGTTAGGTTTAGGGTTAGTGATTAGCACAATTAGTGGCTAGGGTTAGATTTAGGGTTAGCAATTAGCACAATTAGCAGCTAGGGTTAGGGGTTTGTGGTTAGCACGATTAGTGATTAGTGGCTAGCGCATTGACACACCATTAAATGGCGTTAAATAACAGCCGAAAGGATGAAATTGTATAAGTATTGTACGCCAAATGCAATAAACTAGCATCACATACAATATGATGTCATCATCCATTCTTGCTTGTATACATTACATTAGAGGGAGGGAATCTTTATCCTTTAAGTGACACCAGATGTTCAGGGACGTAAACAACAGACCTGTATAAGGGTACGACACGTACAGATCAGGGAGAGAGACATTGGTAAAAACTCTCTCAAGCCCCCATGCTTACGACATTTCATATATTACAATATATTCATTTTCTTTTTACACCGAAATCTTTCTATACAATCAATACGGTGTCAACGGAGTCTCCTTCATCATCCGCTCATCGTCACTTTTTGATAAACAACACTGATAATGGGTGAAGGTTCACATGTCTGTAGCAGCAGAACTATTGGTTGAATTCATACCAGATTAGGTTTGTAGATTATCAGTGACCCAGAACAGACCTGGTTCCATTTTCATATTCTACCTGCAGATGAAAACAGGTCCATCCACTTTCATATCACCTACCGCTGATAGAAAACCTTTTCAATGAACATCTCCTCCACAAAAAACGCTCCTCCTTGGAAATGTAACCTGATCCTTTGTCAGACAGCCTTGGTTTGACGTTCACCCAATTTTAAAGCGAATAAAGACTCTGAAACCGCTTCTTTTACCGCTGAAGTTTGAGTAAATGTGACCCTGTTCAGTGACTGACAGGCAAGCTCGACAAGGTCACTCTGTAAATCTGCAACGGGGGGGTGGGGGGATGTAAACATTTGGGCGCCTCTTGAAAATTAAGTCGAATTAGGTGATTTTTTTGTATAAATTAAAAAGATAAAAGTACAGTATTACACATTTTATTTCATAAACTGAACTAAAATATACAGAAATAAATAAAAAGGTGTAACCTCCGTCTCATGTGCGTATGGGGCGGGGCCTGGGTTACTCGTATGATATTCCCTTTTTTGTTTTGTTTTTTTTTGTTTTGCTTGTTTTGTTTGTGCTTTTAAATAAAATATGAATACTTGAATAAAACACCACGCCACAAAACTTAAAATGTAAAGACTCTTCTTTAGTTGAATGAAATTTTGAAGTTCAAAATAAATAAAATTAAATTAAATAGATCACTTGGGTAAAGTGATAGAATTAATATTTAACAAAAATGGTCCTGGTTTTCTATGAATCAGTCTCTTATATAGAAATCATATCTGTATGCATTAGAAGCGTTAAGCGTGTATCATGAAGCTGCGTAAAATAACACGCCATTAGTGTGATTAGCAGCTAGCTCAATTAGCAGTCATGGTTGGGTTTAGGGTTAGGTTTAAGGTTTGGGTTAGCAGTTAGGGTTAAGGTTAGGTTTAGGATTAGGTTTAGGGTTTGGGTTAGGATTAGGTTTAGGTTTAAGAATAGGTGTAGAGTTTGGGTTAGGGTTAGCGGTTAGGGATTAGCGCGATTAGTGGCTAGTGCATTGACACACCATCAAATGGTGTTAAATAACATACGAAACGCTGAAAATGTGTACGTATAGCATGCCAAATACAATGAACTGGCGTCACATAATGCGATTTCATGAGCTCAGTCTGGTATTTGCTGTTTCCGGTGCTAATGCTAACCCTGTGCTCAGTCTGGTATTTGTTTTTTCCGGCACTAATGCGATCCCCGTGCTCGGTCTGGTATTTGTTGTTTCTGGTGCTAACGCTAACCCTGAGCTCAGTCTGGTATTTCTTGCTTCCAGTACTAATGCTAATGCTAACCCTGACTCTTCCCACCTGTGCTTCACAGTTGGAATCTAACCTTTTTATCTGGTGTGAAAAAGACAGTGTTGGAGCTGTGGAATTATCCCGACCTCTCAGGTCTGGGGTATACACTTAAGAACTTCTGCTGACGCACTCCTTGGCTAAAGGTCTTCATAGCTCGTCCCCTAGCCCCCTCAGCGCCCCCCCGCCCCCACCCCCCCATGCCAGCAGTTTCAGTTTCCTTAATGTCAAGCCACTTTTGTGCATTCAGCAGCAGCCTGTTCCTCAGAGGAAAAGGTTAACGTGCTGTGTTTGAGGGTTTTGGGCAGGATGCCTCTCATGCCTCCAACACAACTGAGTCCCGGGGGGGTGGAGGGTGGACGGCGGACGATGGGGGGGTGGGGGGTGCAGCTGAAAGCAGCTGACGAGGCCACTTTGCCGGTAGGTCACCGTGTAAATATGAACTAATTAATTTTCGATGTAAGCAAACAACTGTACTGATGGTGATTTGGAGAAGCCAGCGTCACGTCTCGTGTGGATGTGTTGTGTTGGCACGACAAATGCGCGGTTGCAAAATGCTGCCGAGCGCCGTGGCCCGAGGGCGGTGGATTCCCAACGGCAGATCCCCGAGGGTGACAGTTTGCGACTAACAAGCGGGAGCTGCTGTTTTCATGCGGTCGGATCAATGTGAAGTCTACAGGCTGTTTAAGCAATGATCGCACTGATAATGATGTGGATTTGTCTCCCATGACCGTCTCCGCAAACTCCGAGTCCGTTCTGCTTTTGAATAACGGCCGCTCGGTGGTGAAATTATCCTGTAATTTTTTTTTTTTTTTTTTGGAAACTTCGATTCCCACGAGGGTGCGGAGAGGAATTTCACACCCCTACGCTTGAGCGGTGTATTCTGTAGGATCATTGTCGCTCATTCCTGAATAGTGGAGTCTAATCAGGGAGCGTCGCCCAGGGTTTTCAAACTCATTAAAACTCAGGGGTCACATTCAACCCAATACGATCTGAAGTGGGCCCAACCATTAAAATAACAACACAATAATATAGAAATAATGTCAAATCCAAACTTTACGCATGATAAGTTTTCAGCGTGTATATTTAAAATAACACACCATTAGCGCAATTAGCAGCTAGCGCAATTAGCGATTAGGTTTAGGGTTAGGGGTTAGGGGTTAGGATTAGGATTAGGATAAGGATTAGGTTTAGGGTTTAGGATTAGATTTAGGATTAGGTTTAGGGTTAAAAATAAATAATGTCAAATCCAAACTTTTTATGTCTAAATTCTATGTTTTTAGAGTGAAAAAAGTAAAATGACATTAAGAAAATGTTTACATCTACGAACACACCTTTAAAAAAAAATGTGAATAACCTGAACCTGGAATTTCTACTTAAGCAACATAAGTGCAATTTTAACAATATTATGTCTCAGTTTATCATTTATACATGTACATTACAACTTACAGATCACGGTGGTTAATGGCAGAATGTGGCTAAAATCGCACTCTTAAGATATTTCAGGTAGTTTGTAATTGTTCAGGTTATTCACATTTTTTGTGAAAGGATCGTTTGTAAATGTAAAAAAATAAATAAATCACTAAAACAAAAAGAAAAATTGGAGTTGTCATTATTTCTAGGTTTTTATGATAGTTTTTTTTTTTTACAGATCTGAACCACTTGAGGTTGAATCGGGCTGAATTTTGCTCCTGAACTAAAATGCTTGTTAATATCTTGAGTGTAATTTTTTTTTGCTTTTTTTTTTTTTTTTTTTTTGCATGTCGGACACCTGTGGTTTACGGGAACAGATTTACCAAAGCTGTACACGCCACAAACAAACGAGCAGAACTGTCAACAGTCAGTGTGTTCCAGTGTGCCCAAGGAAAGCAGCCATGAATTATTCATCCCGTCTTTATTTGGGTTTGAACGGCAGATGATCCCATGTCTGATTTCTTCGTGAAAAGTTACGGTTCAATTCTGAAAACTTTAGTTTGTTGAAAATCATTGTCCTCAATCAGAACTAAACTTAATATATCATTCTGTCATCAATCAATGTTGTAGAAGATGATGGTGTTTCCACGGTAACTACGGAGCCTCTGAATGTCCAAATGGGTCATATCTGATGACCATGAAAAGATGAAGAACCGTAATCTACACCAATTATTGACATGGATTGATAGGGTTAGTGGATCAACAGGTATTAAAAAGATTACATCAGTAGATTGTTTGTGTTGCTAGTGGCTGTTTGGGTTTTCTAAATGCATTATAATGTCTTATGAATGTGCGCTTAATGCATTATAAACTAGACCTTCAAGTAAAGTGTTACCGAAAGTTGTTGCCCCTGAGCAAGGCACTTAACCCCCCTATTTGTTCCCTGGGTGCTTGATATGGCATGTCCACTGTTCCAGACCAACGGGGGGGGGCCTTTACTCCATAAGAGGACAGCTCATCCAGGTGGGAGTCCATGAACACCTGTATGAACCTGCAGTACCGGTCTCAGGCCCATGGCACCCATTTACCCAGTTCTTCTCACTGTGAGTCTCTGCACCTCCCACTGAGGTACAGTCCCCAGCCCCCCCCCCACCGCTGCAAACCCAAACCGTACATCCTGACCTGAAACTATCTCCGCTGTAACTAATTAAGGCTTCGTTTAGGCCTAATGTGCCGGTGCAGGGTGTGTTTTCCTTCGGTTCACCACAGTGACAGCGGGGATCTACTCGTGTGAAATCACCAAACCTCCGGCTCGCAGCGGGAAAAACCATCCTCAACAATGAATGGATATATGACTTAAACGCAGACACAGCAACATGCTCCATCATATCTTCGACTGCTGATCGGTATGCGAGGTGTTGCGTGGACAAGGACCGGCTGCAATTACAAGCACGGCGAGAAATGTGACAACACACTGAGAAGATAAAGACGGCAAATCAACGGGCACGCCAACGTGACGCCGAGGCGGAGTTACATCAATGTTTAGGTTCAGAGACGAAAACACGATCAGTAAATGACATTAGCACAAACACATCTGTTCTATTACACCAAGCTTTTTCTGATGGCAGTAGTCCTCCTCATTACTGGGGCTTAAACTGAGCATGCTCAGATGTCTATGGAAAGAACAAGGTTTATTCTACCATCACGACCGTAAATTTAACTGTTGAGTAAACGGTTGAATTGATATGAATATTTAAAATAAATCATACATTCAGAATGTGTCATCACAGACACGTCAGGGGTTAAAGGGTAAAAATAAGTTACACTGTAATAATTCAAGTATTTTGTGTGTTTGTTGTGGTCGTTAACATTTAAATCTAATTCTCAGTGTTTGTCTTTTATTGGTTCTGTCTAAAGCAGCTGCTGAAGAACAAACACAGGAAACAGACGTGTGTTTAGATCCAAACTATGACCAACACATTAGAGTAGGTGGGGGGGGGGGGGGGGGGGGCTTATTTCAGGAAAATTTTCAGATTCAACTTTAGCCCAGATTTTCTAATGTTCCCAAGTCTTTGGAATACAATAATGCAAAAAATTTCAAATTAAGCCCAAAAACCTCCCCCTACCCCGAAAATTACTTTTTCAACCCTGGAAATGTGGGGTTTTTGTCAACTTTCAAACCTTCTTCACTTTTGATAAAGTACAATGTGTCAATCTGCTCATGCTGGGCCCTAAATGTTTTTTTTGTGAGACATGTCATGTCTTCAGAGTGCTGTGCACTACAAAAGGTGTAGTGTCAAGGTCCAGTTATAGGTCAAAGGTCACCCAAATGTTCCCAAATGCATATTTGATGGAATGAAGCTGTTCATGTGGGTTCTTCCAAATGTTGGGCTCAGGTTCTCTCCTCAGAACACATGTACTGACCACAAACAACTGACATTCAATCAGACACATTAAACACAACTGTTTACTCATGTATTCTCCATACAGATATGTCAAAAAGAACAAATGGAAGTTTCACATGACTTTGACATTTACATGTATATGTCCTGTTGTGGGCGACACAGTGGTGGAGTGGATAGACCTGGAGCCTCACAGACAGAAGGGTTCGATTCCAACACCAGTCCACGGGGGTGGGACCTTTCTATGTGGAGTTTACATGTTCTCCCTGTGTCTGTGTGGGTTCTCTCTGGTACTCTGGCTCCTCCCACCATCCAAACACATGCACTGATAGGTTCATGGGTTCATCGAAATGTGAATGTGACAGTGATTGTTTGTCTCTGTATGTTCAGCCCTGAGATGAACTGGTCACATGTCCAGGGTGAACCCCGCCTTCACCCATAAGTAGCTGGGATAGGCTCCAAGCAACCGAGTGAGGATAAAGTGGGTTCAGAAAATGAATGAATGAATGAATGAATGAATGAATGAATGAATAAAGTGTTTGTGATTTCCACTTAAATGTGTGCTAGTGTTTCCCGCCACACAAATGGCAGCAAATTCAAATGGAACGTACAAGTTACAATATTTAGTCTGTAAAGTGGCTTTGAAAGGGTCAAAGGCCTTGGGGGGTCCCACCAGGAAACCAGAGGGCAGAGAACTGAGGACAGAGGTGATAAAATGTCAGAATGGTCTGAATTTTTGAAAAAACTAGGCATTTTGGTGACCTTTAACCTTCAACATGACCTTGACATTAGACTTTTCAGAGTACAAAGTACTCTTATGATACAATATGGCACTTACAAGACCATTAAATGGCCCATCATGAACATATTTATACACTGCACTGGACAAAAGAGTGGAGAAGCTGGGAAAGTTGCGATTTTCAGAGTTAAAAAGTAATTTTCGGGGTGGGGGGTTGAACGAAAATTTCAAAAAAATTACACAGGAGTGCTTAGAACATCTTGGTGCATCAGAAAATCGGGGCTAATGCGGTATTTGATATTAAGCCCCCCACCCCCAATTAGAGGATCTGAAATCCACTGTATGTGTTTTAATACTGACGCAGGAGTTTGAGCACAGCTGAGGTTAACGTCTGTGTGGAAGTGACGGAAGTATCCGACAGACGTCCTAAAGCTCCATGAACTTCACCAAAGCACAGCCGGAATCACAGGAACAGCCTGGGCTCTTAAATATGAGCACGAAAGGTGGCAATTAGAAGGATTTACAGCGATTTAAAGCAAGAAGCCGAAGGAAAAAAAGGAGCACAACCTCTGGCAGACAGAAAAACAAGAATGGAAAATATTTAGCACTGTTCTCCTGATTTAACCCTTAAAGACCCAGGGCTACTTTTATGTCAGCTCCTAAATGAGTATTTTCCTCTGCATTAAACCTTTATTTAGTGATTTTATCACCATTTACTATAACATTATCCTCTCTAGTTTTAGTGAAAATCAGGTATTTTCCTATAATTAATTCACTGATCATGTACTTTAATCATGTTGAGATTATTTTTGAAACAATAATCCTCCAAAACCTGGTCTGGATGACACAAGGCCGACTTTAATTACATTCACTCTTTGATAAGGTTAATCAAACTGAAGAAATTCAAATAAATCACAAATAAATCACAAATCTACAGCTGTATCCAGTTTTGACATCAAATTCCTTATCCAAAGTAATCCAAAGTGCATAATTTCACTGTAAATACACAAAACTTAATTAACATTTCCAATGCATGGTCACTTTTGTCCATAGTAAACATTAAACAGGTTTTAGCGATTACGGATAGTACTTCCGGTTCATCGGATAGCACTTCCGGTTTAGCATGCTAATGCTAGCAGCTACGAAGCTAACGCTAATGCTAAGCGCTAACTAGTGACCGTGGCACAGTTAAATACACCAAGTCCATGCATTTTACAGACATATAGACACGTTAGGCAACAAATAGCAGCGGCAATCAGAGCAGAGCACTGAAATACAAAGAACAATAGCAACAAGCTAACGGCAACAGCAATACAACTCACCAGTTCAGGAGTTCAGTTCACTTCTCCTTTCTTTTCCCTCTCTCTCATCCTCAGTAGATCTTTGTAACTGTAGCAGAAAACACATCTGTACATTCAACTGTCCAGGAATATACATGTGGTGCAGATCAGTGCTTAAACAGGAGGGGAGTTACCAGCTCTCTGACTCCATGTTTGCCGTCCGCTAGTGATGTGACGTTCACGAACGAATTGAATCTTTTGAACGGCTCTTTGAAATGAACGATGGGAACCGAGTCTTTGTAAAGAGCCGTTAATTTATTTGTTTACTTATTTATTTTTTTAAGGAGGGAGTGTCCGCTCGCCTGTCAATTTAACGTCACTGAGGAAAATGCACTGCAGTTGTTAAGGTATTTAAGTGATTGCGATGATAAATGGCTTTTGTGTTTTGTGCATTTTTTCTGTATGTTTACACACATTTATTGTTCTTGTTTTGAGGAGAATAAAATGTTATTTCATAAGAAAATGTTTTATTTTCTTCTTCATTTTTATTCGACAGACTAGTCCACATAATGTACTGGGATGTTTTTGCTCCAGTTCCATCATTTGTCTAATGTCACCTCTCATGTCATGGATTTAACCCACACATTTGAACTAACCATTCTTTTTTACAGTAAGATAATATTTACTGCCGCGCCAATTAAACACCTTTAAAATGGAATGTCAGTCATCACATGTAACATATTTAGTCATTCAAACATTGGTGTTTCAAAATAATGCAAAAAACATAACAGAGCCAGTCTGTTGAACGACTCTTTTCAGTGAACGACTCCTGATTGAACGACTCCCTTCAAAGAACCAACAGTCCCATCACTACTGTCCACGCCACAGCACACGCTACCGTCTTCTCTCTCTCTTACTTCCTCTACCTGTTGCTACTACTTCTGTTTTTTTTTTTTTTTGTTGTTGTTTTTTCAGTTCAGACTGAAGGTGAGTGACATTTATTTATGAGATCAAAGGGTTTTCAGAGTTTATGAGGCACTTTTATCTGTGTGGACTGGAACAGGAAACAGTCACATTCAGATTTTTTTTTTTTTTTAATTGAACTTGTGAAAAAAATACAAACTCTCAATGAGGATAATAATATAGTAATACAAATGAACATAAATCATGAGGATATGTAGGCAAGAGCAGAAATACATGCAAATACAATACAGTGCAAATCATTAAGCATTTTAAATTAAAGGAGCAGAGATGCAACAGAGAAAACTTATTTAAATTAAAATAATAAGTAATGAGCAATGTTCTGGCTTATTTTCATTTCAATTTTTTTTTTTTTTTTTTCTAATTTTCTTAGGGACAAGACAAACATTTTTAATTTGTTTGTAAATCCAGAAAAGGAGGGCTTGTTATTTCTCCATTTTGCACAGTGGATAAGATATTTACTCAATAATAGTAGTAGTAGTAGTTTTATTTCGAGCACATAGAATCATCAAATAACAAAGAATCATACAACATGGTCAAAACAAATAAATAAATACAATTTTTTTGCGCTTGAAAAGGAATGGGAAGAAGTATAACTTATTGACTCCACCCCCTTTTTACAAACTAATAATCAAACTAGATCCGCCTCCTTTGCTTTGTTAACACACATTTTTCTCTGTATATTTTTTACAATAACACAAAACATCCATAAAAACCATTCATATACATCTTTTTTTTAGTCACCTCATACACGATCAGATTAGCAATAATCAACCGTTTTTAATATGAACTATAATATATATCCACTTTAAATATTTACTCCAAATACAATGATCAATAAATATGATAGTATCTTCTCATCATGATAACCAATTAACTATAGTATCTTATTTCATGCGTACTTCTAATGTTCTGTATTTTGTTATTATAGTGGATTTATACGTCCTTTTAAATGCACAGATTAAAGAAGACACTTTTAAGTTTTGCTCCAGATTATTCCACAGATGAACCCCTCTAACAGAGATACACTGGCTTTTTAAGAATAATACAATTATATTAATGATATCTGAAACAGATGAGGCCAAATTATCCATATAAAAAATAATATGATATAATTAAAAACATGGAATATCATTAATTTTTAGTGAAATCCAATTTTTTCTGTCTGACCAACAACAGTGTGATGCAGGACATAAAAAAAATAAGTGTTCTAAGGTTTCATCTCTACCACTGCAGAGGGAGCATGTTGCCACTACTTCTGTTTTATGCCTCTGGTTTATGCTCTAATTTTGCGATACCGTGACAGTTTCCGGCCACGCAGATTGTGCAGGTGTAGCGGCTGTATGTGTGCATTGAGAATAAGTTGCCAAAACACGATCCTCTCTCTTTCTCTCTTTCTTTCTTGGCTGTTTATTCTGGCAGAAAAAATAATATAAGTCTCATGAAAAACTGTCTGTTTTCATACTGTCAAGCTCAAAAAAAAAAAAAAAAAAAAAAAATCACAGTTAGCTAACACCACAATCAGACCATGAACATACATAAAGAATATTGCCATTCAAAAAAAACATGCTCAACCAACAGGAAGCCAATCATTACACAAACACAACGGTACATAACAATCATTCAAATATGACATAAAAAAAAAGTAGAATAATGACGGGACCATCATGTGTGTACTCACTAGGTAGAAAGCATAGCAAAACTGCTGCTATCTCCCTGGGGTGCACAACCCTAGTTTGCAGGGGTGTGGTGTTCAATGTATCTAAAATAAAATTGTAATTAACACAATAAAACAGTGTGTGATGACAAGTGGAATCCTAGACTACATACATTAACTCCATTACACAGGCACAGGCAAAACAACAATAAAAAAACAAAAACAAAAAACAGATAAATAAACACAATCAGTGACAAGACTTCCAGTTGCATTTTGGAAATCATATGATAAATAATTTCAAAATTGGTAAGAAGACCTGGGTTACATATTATTTAACGTATTCATTTCTGTTTCGTGACTTTTCCTTTCAATAATTTACATGATGACCTTTAACACATTTCCTACAGAGGATACACGTGTTGAATAGTGAATACCAGCGTATGCAGAGTCTGCACATGGGTATGTTTCCACACTGACACTGACCTCAGGTGATGGGATGGTATTTATGAACATGAGGATGTTTTAAACACAAACTGCAGAAACAGAATGGAACATACAGTCCAGTCTATTACAGTTGGTTTTCTGTTGATTTAGTTTTACAAGTGCAAAAGTAGCATGAGTTTGAGTTTAATGTGAGAAATCCAGTCTTTAGAGTTAAATTTTCATGCAGTGTTAGAGTTAGTTCTTGTAGTATATAAAGCATTTCCATTTCATTTTTGTGTTAATGCTCATTTTTCAGTGTTTTGTGTGGATGCTGTCGCTGTCCATGGTGCTGAAGGGTTTCCCCATACAAACCACTAGTTAAAAAATACTATATCACATGGAAAAAGAAGCAAAACTTTAACAAAAATGAAGTTAAAATCAGTGTCCAGGCAGTACTAGGTAGAATATTGAAAAATACGTTGATTTTTTTGTTTGTTTGTCTCTTCTGTCTGCATTTCCATTTCATTTTCACGTTAATGCTCATTTTTCAGTGTTTTGTGTGGATGCTGTCACTGTCCATGGTGCTGAAGGGTTTCCCTATACAAACCATAGGGATGTTTGTTATTGTAATGTCATACAGGACTGAGCAAACACTAAAAGACGCAAGTAAGTCTAATTCAAGTTTATTTAGTAAAAACAAGTTAAAAAAAACTACTATATCACCTGAAAAATAAGCAAAAACTTAACGAAAATGAAGTTAAAATCATAAAATCAGTGTGTCCATGCAGTAACAGGTCGAATATTGAAAAATACAATGATTTGAGTTTTGTTTGTTTGTTTCTTCTACCTGTGTTTCAATTTCATTTTCACGTTAATGCTCGTTTTCAGTGTTTTGTGTGGAAGCTGTCTCTGTCTATGGTGCTGAAGGGTTTCCCTATACAAACCTAAGGGACGATTGTAATTCTAATGTCATACAGGACTGAGTAATCGCTAAAAGATGCAAAAAAGTTTAGTTTTGTTTAGTTTACTGGTAAAAACTAGTTAAAAAAATACTGTATCACGTGAAAAAAAGCAAAAAATTAAGTTAAAGGAAGTGAAAATCAGTGTCTCCATGCATTAATATGTAGAATACTGAAAAATACGATGAATTGTTTTTCTGTTTTTGTTTTTTTATTTTATTTTTAACCCGCATTTCTATTTCATTTTCTGTTAATGCTCATTTTTCAGTGTTTTGTGTGGATGGTGTCTCTGTCCATGGTGCTGAAGTGTTTCCCTATACAAACCATAGGCATGTTTGTTATTGTAATGTCATACAAGACTGGGCAAACACTGAAAGATGCAAATAAGTTTAGTTTTCTTTAGTTTACTGGTAAAAAGTAGTTTAAAAAAATACTGTATCACGTGAAAAAAAGGCAAAAATTTAACTAAAATGAAGTTAAAATCAGTGTCTCCATGCAGTAATAGGTAGAATACTGAAAAATACGATGACTTGTTTTTTTGTTTTTTGTTTTTTTTACCCACATTTCTATTTCATTTTCTTGTTAATGCTCATTTTTCAGTGGTTTGTGTGGATGCTGTCTCTGTCCATGGTGCTGAAGGGTTTCCCTATATAAACCATAGGGACGTTTGTTGTTTTAATGTCATACAGGACTGAGCAAACACTAAAAGACACAAGGAAGTTTGTTGTTTTATGTTCATGTACAGACACATTCAGACACAGAGACTGAAGCATCTGGTGTTTAGTGTCACATTCCTTTGTAATTCAACTAAATATTGCAGTGTTTTACACCATTCAACACACTTTTGGTCATGTGCCCATGACATCATGCTAAATACTGACTACTTCCTATAGAAGCAAGTTTATATTTTTTGTAAGTTTTTAATTCTTTGCTCAATATTATTCATTCTATTGTATTTGAATAAAGAGCAAAGGGAGGCTTTTGCTCAGTACTGTGTATTTAGCTAATATTCTTTTCTTAAGATTGTAAATTCGGTGAAGGTCAGCATGTGTCTATGTAGTGTTACGAATGCAAAACTAGGATGAGTTTTGATTTTTAATGTGAGGAATTCAGTAGTTAGAGTTAAATTTTCATGCAATGTTAGAGTTAGATCTTGTTGCCTGTAAGAACCTGAAAAAGGATCAAAACCTGAGGGGCTTTTTTTTTTTTCATTTTTTAACCTGAAATTCCATTTCATTTTCACGTTAATGCTCATTTTTCCGTGTTTTGTGTGGATGTTGTCTCTGTCCATGGTGCTGAAGGGTTTCTCTATACAAACCATAGGGACAATTGTAATTCTAATGTCATACAGGACTGAGCAAACACTAAAATATGCAAATAAGTTTAGTTTTGTTTTGTTTAGTTACTGGCAAAAACTAGTTAAAAAAATACTGTATCGCATAAAAAAGCAAAAATTTAACTAAAATAAAGTTAAAATCAGTGTCTCCATGCATTAATAGGTAGAATACTGAAAAATACGATGAATTGTTTTTTGGTTTTTTTTTACCCGCATTTCCATTTCATTTTTGTGCTAATGCTCATTTTTCAGTGGTTTGTGTGGATGCTGTCTCTGTCCATGGTGCTGAAGGGTTTCCCTACATAAACCATAGGGACGTTTGTTATTGTAACGTCATACAGGACTGAGCAAACACTGAAAGACACAAGGAAGTTTAGTTTAGTTTAGTTTAGTTTACTATACTAGCAAAAACTGCTTTAAACAATACTATATCACGTGAAAAATAAGCAAAGATGTAACTGTGTCCATGCAGTGACAGGTAGAATATTGAAAAACAGATGATTTGGACTTTTTTTTAACCTGTATTTCCATTTCATTTTCATGTTAATGCTTATTTTTCAGTATTTTGTGTGGATCTCTGTCCATGGTGCTGAAGGGTTTCCCTATACAAACCATGGGGATGTTTGTTATTGTGATGTCATATAGGACTGAGCAAACACTAAAAGACACAAGTTTAGTTTATTTTACTAGTAAAAAGTAATATATCATGTGAAAAGTAAGCAAAAAATGTAACTAAAATGAAGCTAAAATCAATGTGTCCATGCAGTAACAGGTAGAATATTGAAAAAAACAATGATTTGGGCTTTTTTTTTTTTTTTTTTTTTACACCGTTTTCTTAGTGGGTTTTTTTTTGTGTGTGTTTTTTTTTTTTGTTTTTACAATTATTTGCAGTGTTGCAGTGATCTTCCTTCCTTTATTTATTTATTTATTTATTTATTTATTTATTTACTTACTTACTGTGTTTTCACTGAGTTTTAATCATGTAACTTCTTTTTGGAGTCCAACCAGGTGTCAAAAAGTAAAAAAAACAAAACAAAACAAAACAAACAAAAAACACAAGAAAACAGTGTTTCAAAAAAAAGCCCAAACAGTCTTTTTTTTTATTTGTTTTTTTTTAAAAATCTTTTTATGTTTTTTTTCCAAATTCAAGTACATTTCAAACAAGGGACAATGGGAAGTTCCCAAAGGGGAAAGAGGAATATGAGTGAGTGAATAAATAAATACACACATAACATACACACCAAACCAAACAAGACAAAACAAAGCAACAACAGGAGAAAAAACAAACAAACAAAAAACACACGGAGGATGTTACATGCTCTGTTTTTTTTTAAATGCATTTGAATATAATAGTCGATGAATGGTTGCCATGTTGAATTAAATATGCCTACTTCGTCCTTTAGGGAGTATTGTATTTTTTCGAGCTTCAAGTGCCCCAGAACATCGTTGAGTAAAGTTAGATGAGCTTTAGGGTTTTTATTAAACCGTCTCTTTTTACAGTGAGTCAGTCTCACTCACTGCTCTGTGTTTTACCCCCATTCCACGGGTGGTGGGGGTGAACTGAGCATGCTCAGATGTCTATGGAAAGAACAAGGTCTGTTCTACCAACACGACTGGAAATTTAACGACTGAACAAATGGTTGAATTTATATGAATATTTAAATAAACCATATCCTGAAACCAAGGAAAGGGAAAGTTTTAGCTTTTATTTTTACATTTAACAATTGTCCTGATTAGAAACTGCATAAGCAACAGATGCAAAAGATGAAGAACTGTATTTTACACCAGTTATTTACACATATTTCTTTTGTGGCTCATAGTGTTAATATTACTTATTATTTGTTGATTTATTGTTGATTTTTATTCCTTTTAGTCATCACTTTGTCTGTTTTTGCTCATTTAGTTATTACTTTTATAATTCTTTTACTTTATTTTACTCAATTTTTGCTTATTTTTTCATTTTGTACCTTATTTTTCTTCATTTTTGTTCATTTTCTCCACTGTCATTGATCCAACTCCATGGGTTTTACTGGTGAATCAATATTGTAGAAGATGACAGTGTTTCCACGGTAACCACGGAGCCTCTGAACATCCAAATATGGTCATATCTGGTGACCATGAAAAGATGAAGAACTGGATTTTACACCAATTATTGGATCAACAGGTAAACAGTTTAGATCAGTTGATTGTTTTAGTTTCTGGTGGACAAATAAACAAAATTGCTTTTAAATTTACTTTTAGAACTTCTGCTTTTGTACTAAACAAGATCATTTTCCTCCTAAAATGAACAAAAAAATGCAAAAAAAAATCTGTTTATATGGAAGAAATGTATGATTTTAACATGGTTATTATCTGTAAAAGCCACCAAACTTCTGATTTAAATGAGATTTATTGAGACTTTAACTGTCCTTCAAACTCAACTACATGTAAAACCAAAGAAAAGGGACTTTTTCAGTCAAATCCATCATTAACTGAACATAAACCCAGTGTGTCCGTCCACTGTCGTTGATCCAACTCCATGGGTTTTACTGGGGAATCAATGTTGTAGAAGATGACGGTGTTTCCACGGTAACTATGGAGCCTCTGAACGTCCAAATATGGTCGTATCTGATGACCATGAAAAGATGAAGAACTGTATTTTACACCAATTATTTCAACAGATTTCTTCAATTTTGTTCAGTTTGTAAATTATTTTGTTCTTTTTGCTGATTTTTTTTTTTTTTTAATATATTTTGTTTATTTTATTGATTACTTTGGCTGATCTGGTTCAATTTTTGACTATTTAATTAATTTTCCTTAATTTTTGTTCAGTATTTTGATCATTTTATTTAGTTTTTTCAACATGTTATTGCCTTTTTTTTTTTTTTTTTTCAGATACATTTTTTAAATTATTTTTATTTATTTATTTTTTAACGGAAAGTCCTTTGCAACGGACAGATTTATTTATTTATTTTAAGTAAAACTGTCAAACTTTTGCATTGCTGTGTCTCAGGGGGATACATTCAGAACGTGTCACCGCTGATACGTTAGGGTTTAAAGGGTTAAAAAAAAAAAATTTGAAAATTGAAATTGAATGAGTTGAAATGTGTCTTCGTGCATCAGTGTGAATGTGTGTGTGTTTGGATATTTGAACACTTCACTGTGTGTGTGTGTGTGTGTGTGTGTGTGTGTGTGTGTGTGTGTGTGTGTGTGTGTGTGTGTGTGTTGTGACTACACAGGGCTTCTGGAAACCCAGCATGAGCAGCATGTGTTTGTTCGAGTGGTGGAGGGGAAACGCCGTTTGTTTTTTTTCCAACCTGTGACAAGGTAAACTTTTCTGAAGCGGGCGTAGGTTGTCTAGGTGGGAGGTCCATCTGGCGCTATGGGATGCCCTTGTCATTGAAGAGGGGGACAACACAGCATGGACATGGACATGCGCGAGGAGCGAGAGGCGACAGATGCCAAAAAAAAAAAAAAAAAAAACAGAGGAGAAAAAAAAGGAAAAAAAACAACAAAAAAACCAGACGAAGCTCCGGTGTGGATGGGAGCTGCAGCTGGCACATGAGGGTGGCATATCCTTGACACGCACCCGCCTCCTGCCTGACGACACGGTGACAGACGACGGTGGGAAACTGCAGGAGTGTGTGTGTGTGTGTGTGTGTGTGTGTGTGGACTTTTCCGCTGCCTCAGCTCCTTACTCGTGTCGGTTGTGTGTCGCCCAGGGGTCCCAGCCCTGGCCCCGGATCCACCACTGAGCTGTGTCCACTCAGCACTAACACCCCCCCACACACACACACACCCCCACCCCACCCCCACCCCCCACCCCCCCACTGCCGCTGGTAAATTAGTCCCAGTAATATGCCACAGCAATCTGATCCACACACCGCACTCTGGTGGGCTATTGGTCCTGCCCTTGAGGAAAGTAAGTGTGTGTTTGTCTGTGTGTGTGTGTGTGTGTGTGTGTGTGTGTGTGTGTGTGTGTGCGTGCATGCATGTGTGTGTGTGTGTGTGTGTACTCTGCTGATACAAGTACTACTTCAGTGTAGTTAAAGCATCCAAGTAAGAAATAAGGACAATTTGATCAAGGTCTGGATGCCTTCTCAGACTTCTCTCGACAACATTACTGATGTGCTGAACTGAGTACAGCAGTGGGGTCAAACATGTGGCCTGGGGCCCAGATGTGGCCCACCAAAGGTTCTAATCCGGCCCATGGAATGAATCTGCAAAGTGTAAAAATTCTACAGTCAAGGCTGTGGAACTCATGACCTCTGCCAGGAGGTAGTGGGACCACTTTACTTTGTGTGTGTGTTTGTTTGTTTGTTTGTTAGTACCTTTATGGGATAACTATTATCAATCAATCAATCAGTCAATCTTTATTTATATAACACTTTTCATACATTGAGGATGTAGCTCAAAGTGCTTTACATATAAGTTTAAAAATCAGTACCACCCTCCACGCACATACACACACATACATATGCACACATGCACACACTCACACACACATACACACACACACGCACGCACACATACACACACAAGCACACACACCCACACACGCACACACATGCACACACACACACACACACACACACACACACGCACACACACACACACACATAATATTGAATACATCCTTAGTTTATGTTTTTGTTTTGTCTTATTGGTTGTCATGTGTTGTCATGTCCTCCATCCCATAATAAGCCCAAACCCCTCCTCCTGTCAGTCATGGAACTCAGTGGGTTCTGTGTTTCCAGTTCCAGATGCAGGTTTGTGTCAGTGTTACAGGACTTATACTGGACTTGTACGACTCCAGACAGGAAGTTCCTCGGGGCCTCAGGCCGACGGCCGAACTTCTCTGCGAAATCTCAATCTACGCTGACGTCTCCGTGGAAACCCCCTGAAGGGGCCCCGCGGTGCGGGACCACACTCTTTTTCAGATGTTCACTTCCATTTGCATTGTTTGTCAGATGTTCAGAGTTGGCCCTGAGACCAGACCGGTCCAGGGTTTGGTCCAGGGTTTGGTCCAGGGTTTGGTCCAGCTCAGACCTCAGTGGGTTATGGGGGCACATCTGTCCACTTCCATCCACACAGTTTAATCTGAGTGTATTTATACATCAGCAAAAAAACAGGAGGACATACAGTATCTGACTCCACCCCCTTTAGTTTTGATTCCAGGAGACGTTCACCTTTCACCGTCTTTTTTGCCACATAAGGCTCAAAGATGATTATTTTTGAACAAAAGAACAAAAACATAATCGAACACAAACATGTGGAACAGATGTTCATTCCTTTTCTAATGGTCCCACTTCTTCCTCCTTCCTCATTAACGACAGTCTATAGTGACAACAGGATGTCATGGACGACAGACGGATAACACCACTTTTAATTGGCCTGTTATCTGTACGAGACTAGGATTAGGGTTAGGGTTGAGTTAGCGATTAGCACGATTAATAATTACAGTTAGGGTTAGGGTTAGGTTTACAGTTAGCACAATTAGCATGATTAACGATTACAGTTAGGGTTAGGGTTAGGGTTAGAGTTAGAGTTAGCGATTACCACGATTAGCAATTATGGTTAGGTTTAGGGATAGGGTTAGGTTTACAGTTAGCACAATTAGCACGATTAACGATTACAGTTAGGGTTAGGGTTAGGTTTACAGTTAGCACAATTAGCACGATTAACGATTACAGTTAGGGTTAGGGTTAGGTTTACAGTTAGCACAATTAGCACGATTAACGATTACAGTTAGGGTTAGAGTTAGAGTTAGGGTTAGAGTTAGAGTTAGCGATTCGCATGATTAGCATTTATGGTTAGGTTTAGGGTTAGCAATTAGCATGATTAGTGATTAGGGTTAGGTTTAAGGTTAGGGTTAGCGATTAGCCCAATTAGTGTTTATGGTTAGGTTTAGGGTTAGCAATTAGCATGATTAGTGATTAGGGTTAGGTTTAAGGTTAGGGTTAGGTTTACGGTTAGCGATTAGCATGATTAGCGATTAGCACCATTAGCAGCTAGCACATTGACACACCATCAAATGGCGTTAAATAACACACACACAAAGGATGAAAATGCGTACGTATAGCACGCTAAATGCAATAAACTAACGTCACATAGAATGTAACTTGGTGCCATCAGTTTGCACTGGACTGGCCTCTGGTGAACGAACACTGGGCTTTTAAAGTCCTGGATCAAATATGTTACGTTTGGTGTTAAAAGGTTAAATGATCTATCGCTGTTTATCATAATATTATTCTCTGTATTTTCTCATCAAAGACAAAAAATGACAAATAAATATCTATGTTCATTTCGACCCTGAAAACATCTAAGCTAAAGGTGGAATCCGACATTTTCCCAGAACTCTAGCGCTCCTCTTAACTAATTACAAACCAACGTTGTGTTTGAATGGATCAAACTAAACCACCTCATTGGTTCAACATTCTTTCTTTCTGACCTTTTCCGGAAAAAAAAAAAAAAACTCAACACAATCAGCTGTTAATTCAACCTGACACTGAAAAGCGTCAGTCCTCTTATTATGGCGTCTCTTAGCAGCAAAAATCAAGCATTTTCTCATGACGTTAGCGACTACATTCACAGTTGCATAGAGCAGTTATTTGAGCAATTTGCTGTAATTGTCACCATCCAGCGATTCCGTGGGCTCCCTGATCGGGTGACCTGAGTGCCGTCGGTGTTGGAATTAGTCTGAAACATTGTGGGCAGATCATTAGCGCAGACGTAGCCCGGAGAATCAATGGGTAGATTTTAGCATTTACTGCCGACACTCATTTACATTTCGGTTTAGACTCATATGTTAATGTCTTTCTTGGAATATGAAGGATACAGATGGTTTTATTCATAGTCGCAGGAAGATTTGGGATGATATTGTTTGAGGACATTTCCCCCGTTGTTAGTTCTGCTACTTTTCCAGTAGATGTTTGAGCTCATGAATTCCATTTGGGATTCCTTGAAATTACTCCTCAACCTTAAAACAAACAAATATGAGACTCTTAACCTGAGAAAAGAGAATGGGTTTTATTATGAGGCAGCGATGATATATATGATATATGTGATATGTGTGATATAGGTGATATATATGATATATGTGATATGTATGGTATATATGGTACATGTGATATATGTGATATATGTGATATATGTGATATGTGTGATAGAGGTGACATATGTGATATATGTGATATGTATGGTATATATGGTATATGTGATATGTGTGATATAGGTGATATATGTGATATGTGTGATATGTATGGTATATATGGTACATGTGATATATGTGATATATATGATATGTGTGATAGAGGTGACATATGTGATATATGTGATATGTATGGTATATATGGTATATGTGATATGTGTGATATAGGTGATATATGTGATATGTGTGACGTGTGTGATATATGTGACATGGATGGTATATATGGCACATGTGATATAGGTGATATATGTGATATATGTGGTATATGTGATATGTGATATATATGCTATATGTCACAGATGTAATATATGTGATATGTGTGATATACGTAATATATATGATAGATGTGATATATATGGTATATGTAATATGTGTGACGTGTGATATGTGTGATATATATGCTATGTGTGATATGTGTGTACTATATGTGGTATATGTAGTATATGTAGTATGTGTGGTATGTGTGATATATATCCATGTATATTTTAAGGTCTTTGTTGGAATATGAAGGGCACAGATGGTTTTACTCATAGTCGGTGGAAGATTTGGGATGATACTGTTTGAAGACGTTTCCCCCGTTGTTAGTTCTGCTACTTTTCTCGTGGATGTTGGCACTAATGAATTCCATTTTTGACACGAGTTCTTCAGCTTTTGTGAAGTGTGGCGTTCACATCAGAATGTATAAATAAAGATATAGATTCAAAGTCAGCGGCGGCGCTCATGGTAACGGTACAGATTCACACAGTAGGAGGTGGAATTAATGAGGCTAGTGGCTCCCAAAGCGCATGGGGGGGGGGTCCTGATGCCAACTGGGTCCCTGCTAGGACCAGACCGAGCTGGACCGCGGCAGCTCGGATACGGATGCAGATCCTGTGATCCGTGACCAACCTCCCCTCCCATGGAGCGGCAGATCACTGGACTGGACCCCCACCCCGACGCTACAGGTGAGTGGTCCCCACCCCCCCCACCCCCCGGTCAGCTGGGCTTCATTTACCAAATCCACATGATGTGTCCCAATATTTATGTCCACATAGTTTAGAAACAGCAATATTTCACTAAAGTTCAATGGCAGACTTTTCTTCCTCAGATGAAAGTAGATGATTAGATGAGTTCCAAAATCAAACCAAATGAACCAATGCAATGACGTCATAGAAGGATATAATGAGGCAAGGCTATATGAACCCCCCCCCCCCCCCCCCCCCCCCCCCACCCTTTGAAATGACACTAGCTGGTTTCAGAAAGTTTTCAAATATACTGTATATGCCTTTAATTCTATGACTGTATGCATTTATTGTGTTTTCATTATTTTTTATTGTATTTTAAAATTACAAATAATCATATATATATATATATATATATATATATATATATATATATATATATATATATATATATATATATATATATATATATGTACAGTATATTGTGACCAGTTTCCCGTCTGGTCTTCGTCCATCCTCTGTGTCTGTGGTCAGATCAATGCTCCTCAGTCATAGACAGAACTCCTGTGGTATTAACATATGTTCATATATGGACCGTATAATATGTATGGAATGTATAATATGTATGGAATGTATAATATGTATGGAATGTATAATATGTATGGGGCGTATAATTTGGTCAATATGTGGTTTGGTTTCTGTCTCACAACAAACGCTTTGATAAGCAAGAACGTAGAAAACCGAACCCACGTCAGTGTTTCCTCTACAGTTCTACAGTCTGAGGACCTGGGTGTAGAAGTGGAGGATCTGAAAGGACCCTCTCATCTTTCAAGTCCATCCATGAAGACGGAAACGCCGGCTCACTCTTAAAGTGCTGAGTGTTTCAGGGGCGTGTTATTGATATTCAGCCCCGATCGACCGTCCAACCTCCGCTTCAATCAGACAAAAGAACCAAGTGTTACATGGTAATTTTCTATCGACAGGAGCTCAGCGAGGAGCGGGGAAGGCAGGGCCGGATGTAGACCTGGGGGGCCTATGAAGCCCTGAAACCCCCCCCCCCCCCCCCCTTTGAAATGACACCAACTGGTTTCAGAAAGCTTTCAAATATACTGGATATGAATTTAGTTATATGAAAAAAAACTACTGTATGTATTTATTATGTTTTGTTTTGTAATTGTATTTTTACTGTATTTTATTGTATTTTTAAATGTTATCTTAATTGTATTTTATTGGATTTTAAAATGGAATTTTAATTGTATTTTAATTGTGTTTTTAAATGGTGTTTTAATTGTAACCTTTGA
Organism: Sphaeramia orbicularis; assembly: GCF_902148855.1. Taxonomy (NCBI): domain Eukaryota; kingdom Metazoa; phylum Chordata; class Actinopteri; order Kurtiformes; family Apogonidae; genus Sphaeramia; species Sphaeramia orbicularis. The sequence continues at coordinate 46,183,050 of NC_043974.1, forward strand.
CAGTGTTCCAGTGGACCTGGTGTGGTCTGTTTAGTCCGTTTCTGCCTCAACACCATGTTGTCTACGTTCTGACCAAAACAAAGCAGCGTACGTCTGACGTCATCGCACATGCACAACGAAGGCGGAATCGTTTAGCAGACAGGCAAACGATTCCAAGGAATCGAGCTACTGGGAACCGGTTCTCGAGTCCCATCCCTACTTGTGCAACCTCTAATTTATTTTTTTATTCTTTTTCGTCTTTCTTCATTTTGCCTCTAAATATTAATTAATTTGCATAAAATTTGGACCAAAGTAATTTGGCCAGATATGGAACCAAATGCAGGGTTCGAATCCAGAAAATCTGACATATTTTTTGTTTTTGGACCCCCCTAATGTGACCGCTGAACTGAAGTGAGTTTGACACCCCTGCCATGAAGGCTGTGAGAACCAGAGTTTCTCCAACGCTCCACCTTCAGCCCAGTTCCAGGGGAAATGGAACCCAAGCCCGAGCCTTTTTCTGAGTGTATTAGTTTGTTACACAAGTCGGGTCCGTCCTCCTCTGATCCAGTTCATTCCATTAACTCCCCTAACACACACACACACACACACACACACTTTAGGCCATAAATATTCGAATCCAAAGGGCACTGGGAGGAACTTGTAAGTGTGTTGAGAACATGCTGGCTTGGCGCTGGTCTCCATAGTCTGGGGAAATGTAATAGTCTATTTGTATGCAGACGCTGGAGGTGGAGGTGGAGGTGCAGCTCCTGACTCTGGTGTGCAGGAGATACCGCACAGATGAGGGGCTGATACCACCGGGTGGGATGGGTGTGTGTGTGTGTGTGTGGGGGGGGGGGTTGTAGATTTTCCTCCGTTGCGTCGGTCTTTATAAAATGCCCTTGTGTGTCTCGCCTCATTTCACCTTTTTTTTTTTTCCTCTCAGTTACTGATGATTTTGTTGTTTTCTCACATTCCCTTTTTATTCACATGCTGGAAAGCACCTGGCCAGAGTTAATACCATTTATCAGGAGCCTTTAGCATATCAAACACCTCCTGTCGGGGGGGGGGGGGGTTGCATATCCTTTTGTCTTTGGGAACACAGTGGTCTCCATCACTGATGAATGCAGGGATATTAAAGCTGAATGAGCAGGAAGAGTCAACATTCAAACCGTTTTACTGTCGTGTGTGTTCGCTAAAGAAACAGGTTTATCTGGACCATGAAGGTCTGACTGTTTTATCCACACTGAAAAAACAAGAGCATTTAAGATGGAAATATCTAAAAAAAACACATGGAATGGACCCGATGATGAATTTAAGTTATTCACTGATTTGGCAAAGTTTAAAAAAAACCCTTAAGAGTATTTGAGTGTTGTAAAGGAGAGTTGATAACATTTAACATAACTTTTGTTATGATTTGGCGCTATATAAATAAAAATTGATTTGATTATTTATCCTATTTTATCTTGTGTTATTTTGGTTTGTTTTTGGGGTTTTTTCTTCTTTTGGGGGTTTAACTGGTTTGTAGGTTTGTTGTATAATTTGTTTGCATATATTTGGTCTGTGTGGTTCCTTATGTATAAGTACATGTTTATGGAAATGTAGAATTTGAAATAATAAAAAAAAAAATGCCTTAAGTTTAAAAATATTTAGGAAAATTAAACTGAGATGGTAGATGTGTTTTTGTTGTGGATTTTTTTTTTTTTTTTCTGTTTATGGTGTGAATGTTTGATGGTGTACGTATTTAACTGAAGATAAGTGGTTTATCAGATGAAAAGGACAGGATAAAAAAGAAGCTTTTGCTTCTATAGCCGATTCCTTCTTTGGATTTTATGTTTATCATAATTATTGTACTAAGTGCAATGACTGATGTACAAACCAAACCAAAAATTCATTCATTCATTCATTCATTTAAAAAAAATAATTAATCAGTTTTATTTTTACTTACAAAATCACAACAAGAAACTACAAGACAACAGAAATAAAAACACAATAAGCAAAAAGAGAAGCACTCAGAGAGCACAGACCTCCGCCAACACAGATCTGCCCCCCCCCCCCCCCCCCAAAAAAAAAAGAAAATTTAACCATGTCTTCCTTGTGCCAGGATCAACATTTCCTGAAAATTTACTGAAAATCCATCCATAACTTTTATTATTAGTTATCTTACTAACAAACAAACAAACAAACAAACAAACAAACAAACAAACAAACAAACAAACAAACCAATAGCCATGTGGGGGGGAATGAATAGATGACAATAGACAAAAATCACGAGAAAAAAAAGACAATAGACAAAATATACATATACATGTATACACACACACACACACACACACACACACACACACACACACACACACACACACACACACACAAACATTTCCTGAAAATTTAATGAAAATTTGTCCATAACTTTTTGAGTTATCTTGCTAAAGACAGATGAACAAACAGACAGACAAACAAAAAAAAACAAACATACAAAAACACACAAAATGAAAGACAAATAAACAAACAAACAAAAAAACACACACACAAACAAAAAACACACAAAATGAAAGACAAACAAACAAACAAACAGACAAACCCCAATGAAAACATAAATTCCTTGGCAGAGGCAATAGTAATAATAATGATAATAATAATAATAATAATAATAATAATAATAATAATAATAATAATAATAATAATAATAATAATAAATGGACAGTGACAAAAATATTTTGCACACTGCATAAAATCAACTATATTATACAAAAGTGTCTGATGAACAGTCTGATATATGTTCAATAACTGAGGATGAGGATGAGGATGCATAAACCCAGGGCTGTGCAGACGTTTATTTATTATTATTATTATTATTATTATTATTATTATTATTATTATTATTATTATTATTATTATTATTATTAATTTTCTTATTTATTTATTTATTTATTTATTTATTTATTTATGTATTTATGTATTTTTTGATGGGCTGTGCAGACAGTGTGAACAGTGTGACCATCAGGATGTGAACGTGCATTTAAATAAATGCGTCTGAATAAAACGTCACCACTGAACAGCGAACATAATCTGAGCTAACTGATCCCATTGATCTGCTGTTTTTTCTGCCTTTTCTCAATCGGAAGGACAAAGGAGGAGAATTGATCAAACTATTGATACCAATACCATTACCAAGGCTGCAGGTCGGTCCAATTCTCTATTGATTCCCTGATTGATTCCTGATCAATTTCCTGTGTGAGGAAATAAATAAGATTGGACTGGTGTGAGTGTCAACGTGACAGCAGTGAGTTTAAAAAGAGAAACAGAGGCAGAGGGAAAGGGAAAGGGGTGTTAAGATAAGGATAAGGATAAGGATAAGGATAAGGATAAGGATAAGGATAAGGATAAGGATAAGGATAAGGATAAGGATAAGGATAAGGATAAAGTAAAGATAGGGATAAAGATAAAGATAAAGATAAAGATAAGGATAAGGATAAGGATAAAGATCAAGATCAAGATAAAGATCAAGATAAAGATATAGTAAAGATAGAGATAAAGATAAAGATAAAGATAAAGATAAAAATAAAGATAAAGATAAAGATAAAAATAAAGATAAAGATAAGGATAAAGATAAAGATATAGTAAAGATAAAGATAAAAATAAAGATAAGGATAAAGATAAAGATATAGTAAAGATAAAGATAAAGATAAAGATAAAGATAAAGATAAAGATAAGGATAAGGAGAAAGATAAAGATAAAGATAAAGATAAAGATAAAGATAAAGATAAAGATAAAGATAAGGATAAGGAGAAAGATAAAGATAAAGATAAAGATAAAGATAAGATAAAGATATAGTAAAGATAAAGATAAAGATAAGGATAAGGATAAGGATAAGGATAAGGATAAGGACAAAGAGAAAGAGAAAGAGAAAAAGAAAGAGAAAGAGAAGAGCAGATCAGTTAAGATTAGATAAAATAAGATTAGAGAAGACAAGATAAAATAAGAAAAAATAAAATAAAATACGATAAAATACGATAAAATAGGATGAAATTAAATAAGAGAAGAAAAACGACAAGATAAGATCAGACTAAATAAGATAAGAGAAGATTAAATAAAATAAGAAAAAATAAGTTAAGATAAGACAAGATAAGATAAGATAAAAGCAGATAAGATAAACTTTTTTGATCCTCCAGAGGAGAAATTTAAATGTGCAGCAGCACAAACAATATGTATGAAACACAACACAAAAATAAAAAGTTAAGAAAATATACAAAATTGTTGAACCGACTAAAATTGATGAAAAGAAAAACAAAAAAACAAAACTAAATAAATAAAAATAATAATAAAACCAATATCCAGATGACAGATGTAATAGTCTGACTAAATGTGTTTACTTCAGTCCATGTGTCTGAGCTGTAAAACATGTTGTTGTTGTTGTTATTTACTTTATTTACTGAACTCTGAATCTGCTCTTCTCTGATTGGTCCGTCATATTAAGTGAATTTTATTGTATACTTTGTTTTTTAACTCCTCTGCTGCTGTTCTCTGTGGTGGCCCAGAGGTGCAATAGCACAAAATATTATCCACTATAAAAAAAAAAAAAAAAAAAAAAAACAGCCCAAAAAATATCCACTATAAAAAAAAAAAAAAAAAAAAAAAAAAACAGCCCAAAAAATTATCCACTATAAGAAAAACCAAAGATAACAGCCCAAAATATTTTCCACTGTAAGAAAAAAAAGAGAACAGCCCAAAAAAATTATCCACTATAAGAAAAAAAAAAGATAACAGCCCAAAAAATTATCCACTCTAAGAAAAAAAAAGATAACAGCCCAAAAAATTATTCAGTATAAGAAAAAAACAGAGAACAGCCCAAAAAATTATCCGCTATAAAAAAAAAGAACATCCTCCACCTTTTAATTAAGGGGGCACTGTTTACCCAAAGGTCTCTTGCTTATAAATTAAGGCCACCACACAAAATAAAAGCAGAGGCTGAAAAATTTTAAGGCCTTCAGCTAATGTGGCTAATGCTAACGAGGTAACCCACCAAAAGCAGAAGTCGATGCGCTAAAAATAAACATATTTTAGAAATATATAATGTTTTTCTTATTGCAGATAATTATTTGGGCTAGTGGATAATTTTTGAGCAGTTTTCTATTTTTTTTCTAATAGTGGATAATTTTTTGGGCTGTTCTCTGTTTTTTTCTTATAGTGGATATTTTTTTGGGCCAGTAGATAATTTTTTGGGCTGTTCTCTTTTTTTTTCTTATAGTGGATATAATTTTGGGCTGTTCTCTTTTTTCTTAGAGTGGATATTTTTTTGGGCTGTTCTCTTTTTTTCTTATAGTGGATAATTTTTTGGGCTGTTCTCTTTTTTTCTTATAGTGGATATAATTTTGGGCTGTTCTCTTTTTTTCTTATAGTGGATAATTTTTTGGGCTGTTCTCTTTTTTCTTATAGTGGATATAATTTTGGGCTGTTCTCTTTTTTTCTTATAGTGGATATAATTTTGGGCTGTTCTCTTTTTTTCTTACAGTGGATGATTTTTTGGGCTGTTCTCTTTTTTTCTTATAGTGGATATAATTTTGGGCTGTTCTCTTTTTTTCTTACAGTGGGTGATTTTTTCTGATTGATTTGTTCTCTTTTTTTCTTATAGTGGATAATATGTTGGGCTGTTGCACCTCTGGGCCACCGTAGTTCTCTGATTGGTCCTTCATATTTAAGTGAACGTTATTGTATTTTTTTTGTCCTCCTCTGCTGCTCCTCTCTGATCGCTCCTTCATACTTAAGTAAAGGTTATCGTACACTTTAGTTTTGTCCCTCCTCTTCCTCCTGGCTCCTCTCAGGTTGGTTTCTGTGCCGTTTGCTTCGGTGACTTATGGGGTTCAACCAGTCGACCATATGGACAGTAAAGGCGGTTCCTGTCAGCGCACGACTCTTTTACACTTTTACTAGCGCTTTGCTTTCTTAATCATGATCGCCATTATCATTATCGTTGATGTAGCATTTTGTTTTGGTCGTTAGGCCCGGGGGCTTTGCGTGATTAAAAATAAATATATGGCCGGGTGCAATCTGCAGCGTCTGTTGTTGGTGCCGAAGCAGCAGTTCTGCCTGCGTTGTTATTGCTCCCATCAAAGCCTACAAATGTAGATTCAGACATTATGCCTCTGCAGCAACATCACAGCCATGACACTTTTATGATCCAGTCGCTGAAGCCAGATATGAATATTTGATGGTTTGGAAAGTCAACAATGCATGGGACTTCAAAATGCAGACGAGAAACTTTTACAGAGATGACTTTGTTTTGTTTTTTTTAGTGTGGACACATCAGTCATGTCTGAACGTCTACGTAAAGATCTGCTTTTATGTCAAATATCTGAGTATAGTTTTAACCCTACGTGACATTTTGGTAACACTTTATAATAAGTACACACTATGAAGCACAGGTGTCAAACATGCGGCCCGGGGCCAAATCCAGCCCGCCAAAGGGTCCAATCCAGCCCATAGGATGAATGTGTGAAATGTAAAAACTACACTATCTTTAGCCCCATCAGCCCGCGGCCCGAAAAAATTATATTAACCCTTTCATGCATGATTATGAGAACCTTTGTAAAGATTTTTTCCTTGAGTGTTTTTATTCCTCCTTGCACATGAAGGAAAACAATGCGACCAATTTTTTTTTTTTTTCATGGAGTTACAAAAATGTTCATGCATTTAATTTTTGAAGTAAAGAACTGTGTGTTTACAATCCAAAATCAGAAAGTACAGAAGAGGATTAAAGCCACTGGAAAAAAATAAATAAATAAATAAAATAAGGTCAAATATATTTTTCTTATTATTATTATTATGAGAAAAAAGTCAGAATTCAGAAATTGAAGTCAGAATTCAGAGGAAAAAGTCAGAGTTTGGAGAAAAAGTCAGGATTCTGAGATTAATATCAGAACTCTGAGTTTAAAGTCAGAATTCGGAGAAAAAAAAGTCAGAATTCGGAGAAAAAAGTTAGGATTCTGAGATTAATGTCAGAATTCTGAGTTAAAAGTCAGAATTCTGAGGAAAACAAGTCAGAATTCTGGGTTTAAAGTCATAATTCTGAGGAAAAAGTCAGAATTCTGAGGGAAAAAAGTCAGAATTCTGAGGAAAAAAAGTCAGAATTCTGAGGGAAAAAAGTCAGAATTCTGGGTTTAAAGTCAGAATTCTGAGGAAAAAAAGTCAGAATTCTGGTTAAAAGTCAGAATTCTGGCCCTGATCCTCTTTGTAAGAAACTAATGTGAAAACCAATGAAATAAAAACATTTTTAATGCAGCTAATCTGATGTTTTCTCACATTTGAACATATTCTAATGCTAGTTATTACTCACTTCATGGAGATACCTGCAAAAAAACCTTTGTGTCTGACAAAAAACAAGTAATTTCCACTCAACATGTCAGTGCAGATCAGGTTTATCTAGAACAGCACAGTGACAGTACTGGTCTGAATGTCAGTGTATTATTATGGGATGGTGCATAAGTGTCCACTGTGTTGGCTGATATGGAACTAAAACAACAAAAGCCATGAATATACAAGAGACTGGAGAAGAACTGTCCACTGAAGTGACCACTGGAGTGACCACTGGAGTGACCACTGGGCATGAAAGGGTTAATATTCATCTACTATAAAATATAATAAATCAGGACAATGGATGTTTTTTTTTTAACTTTTTGCTCAAAGTTTAGACCCTAATGTTAATAAAAGTACACCAAAAGTGTATTTTAGTGCAAACTTTAATGTTCAAACATGATTTTTATCTTGTGGGGTGAAATATATGCTATTAAAAATCTCTGACACGAACAATTAATTTATGCATATCATCGTCAATCCAGCTGAAAAAAACAGGCGAAGATAAAAATTCTAATTTCTCTTTTAGTTTGTTGCATGGGAATGCATGGGAGGCGGAACGTACGGTGGGCGGAATGTACAGGAGGCGGAACGTATGGGAGGCGGAACGCACGGGAGGCGGAACGTATGGAGGGCGAACACACGGGAGGCGGAACGTATGGGAGGCGGAACGCACGGGAGGCGGAACGTATGGGAGGCGGAACACACGGGAGGCGGAACACACGGGAGGCGAACGTATGGGAGGCGGAACACACGGGAGGTGGAACGTATTGGGAGGCAGAACGCACGGAGGCGGAACGTATGGGAGGCGGAACACACGGGAGGCGGAACACACGGGAGGCAGAACGTATGGGAGGCGGAACACACGGGAGGCGGAACGTATGGGAGGCGGAACGCACGGGAGGCGGAACGTATGGGAGGCGGAATGCACGGGAGGCAGAATGTACGGTGCGAGGTCCCGCCCAATGCTGTTTGCAGCTTTAATCCTTTTTGTTTTAGTGTAAAAAGTGAAATTACATGAAATTGTGTACATTTACAAACTAGCCTTTCACAAAAAACTATAAAAAATTAGAAATGCCCTTGTTTATACTGAAGTTTATACTTCCTCCCACTCCTTTTGACTATGCAAAATTCAGACTTGTTTGTGCTTGAAGACAGATTCTGTCCATTTAAATGTTTTATTTTGTTTTACGTTGTTTTTGTTTTTTTTTGTCTTTTTTGCATGTTTGAAATAATAAATAAATAAATCAAATCAAATCCTAAAAGAAGTTAGAGTAATTTTACTAATATTCTCCCAGTACTAAAATATTTTTGTGTATTTGCAGAAGCAGACTAGACTTAAACTGCACTTATTCTTCTTAATAAAATTTCAGTTTTTTCATGTTTGTTCATGTTATTCAATTTTTAAAGGACAGTTTAGAGATGTAAAGGTTTCCATATGTAATTGACTTTTTTCACTATAAAACACATTAAAATGTTTTTAGTTGGCATGATTTCTACATTATGACGGTATTAATGTCCTGGTCCAGCCCACTGCAGAACTAACTGGGAGGATATGGCCCCTGAACTAAAATGAGTTTGACGCCCCTGCTATGAAGCATTAGTTAAGCATTAACAAATACTGAATTCATCATTTTAAAGCATATTTCTGACATATTACTCATCCGGTATGGTTTATAGCCACAGCTCGTAAAGTCACGAGGCGACCAAATTAAATTAGAATCTCAACCTCAAACAGAGCAGCCAAAGGGACAGGATTACGGCACCAAATGTCCAGTACGGGAGCGAAAAACGAACAATGAAAATGGGACGGAGCAGAAATCTCCCTGCTCTGTCGGCAGTCGCGCCCTACTGTAAAACAACAGCAGGTCCGCATAAAAATAGAAGCTCTGGTAACGGCCGCCTCAGTCCTCTGTCCTCTGAAATAAAACCTGCTGAAGCATTTTTTAACACTGTATTTGGGAATTGTAAAGATAAGGTGTGAGGATGTGGAGAGAAAAAAACACAAACGATGACTCTTTCCTGAAATTAACTCACATTGAGTTTAAATCCCAAGGGGGGGGGGGGGGGGGGTGGCGGATTTCTGCCTCTAGACTTCTTAACCCTTTAACCCCTGTGACATTCTGTCTGTTTGAGGTTCATTAAAACTGCTGCGAGTATGTGTTTGTGTTTCCGATCTTACATTTATGAAATACGTAAAAAGAAAAAAAAAAAGCTACAAAATGAACAAAAACAGCCAAAGTGATCAATAAAATGAACAAAAATGAATAAGAAACCCACAAAAATAATGACTGAAAATGAAAAATTATAAAATAAAAAATCTAGATGTAGGAAAATAAACAAAATACACAAATAAAAATAATAAATAACATGGAAAAAATATGCAAAAAATTGACTGAAAGGAAGTTTTTAGTTTCGGTTCTTTTTTCCTAAATCAGTCCAGCTGCTTTTAGACATCTGTTTTACTGCATAAACCAGTTCCACGGACATAAAACAGAAAGAAAGAAAGAAAGAAAGAAAGACACGAAATAAACAAAATCAGCAAAAGTGATCAATAAAATGAACAAAAATGAATAATAAACCCACAAAATAAAATTAAAAGTTAAGTAAAAAATAAAATTTCTAAAATCAAAACTAAATGTAGGAAAATACCAAAATAAGCCAATTAAAATAATAAATCACATGACACAATATGCAACAAAAATGACTAAAATGAATTATAAAAAAACAAAAAAAAAAGGTAATAAAATAATCCACATGTAATTGAATTTGGTTCCAGTAGTTTTCGTTTCAGCTCTTTTTTTTTTTTTTTTTTTAACGCGTCCAGCTGCTTTTTTGACACCTGCTTAACTCATAAAACAGTTCCCATGACAAAAAAGACAGTAAAA